>NW_025961817.1:0-44815 GCF_023159225.1 Perognathus longimembris pacificus | reverse complement strand
AAGCTCATTTAGGAACTACATGAACATGCTGCATACGTAGCTGTTTATCAGTAAATATCTCCACTGAGATTAAGAAAAGCAGTAGCTTAATAAATTAAGTACTTCCTGGTATGGTTACTGTACTGGTAACTCCCCAAAAGAATCTGGATTGTGGTGAGGGAACAGAGAAAAAGCTCATTTAGGACCTGTACTTACGAAGGGGGTAGGCAGCTGTATATCAGGAGTAAACCTTCTGAGAATAAAAATAGCTGGAGCTTGTTAAGGTAATTACACAGGGAAAGGATAATGTACTGGGAACTCATCAGAAGAATCTGTGATTTGTGGTGAGGGAAGAGAGATAAAAGCTCATTTAGGAACGACATGAACATGCTGCGTAGGTAGCTGTTTATCAGTAAATATCTCCACTGTGATTAAGAAAAGCAGTAGCTTAATAAATTAAGTAATTCCTGGTATGGTTACTGTACTGGTAACTCCCCAAAAGAATCTGGATTGTGGTGAAGGAACAGAGAAAAAAGCTCATTTAGGACCTGCACTTACGAAGGGGGTAGGCAGCTGTATATCAGGGAGTAAACCTTCTGAGAATAAAAACAGCTGGAGCTTGTTAAGGTAATTACACATGGGAAAGGATAATGTACTGGGAATTCCTCAGAAGAATCTGATTTGTGGTGAGAGGAGAGAGATAAAAGCTCATTTAGGAACGACATGAACATGCTGCGTAGGTAGCTGTTTATCAGTAAATATCTCCACTGAGATTAAGAAAAGCAGTAGCTTAATAAATTAAGTACTTCCTCGTATGGTTACTGTATTGGTAACTCCCCAAAAGAATCTGGATTGTGGTGAGGGAACAGAGAAAAAAGCTCATTTAGGACCTGCACTTACGAAGGTGGTAGGCAGGTGTATATCAGGGAGTAAACCTCCTTAGAATAAAAACAGCTGGAGATTGTTAAGGTAATTACACAGGGGAAAGGATAATGTACTGGGAATTCCTCAGAAGAATCTGATTTGTGGTGAGGGAGAGAGATAAAAGCTCATTTAGGAACGACATGAACATGCTGCGCAGGTAGCTGTTTATCAGTAAATATCTCCACTGAGATTAAGAAAAGCAGTAGCTTAATAAATTAAGTACTTCCTGGTATGGTTACTGTACTGGTCACACCCCAAAAGAATCTGGATTGTGGTGAGGGAACAGAGAAAAAAGCTCATTTAGGACCTGCAATTACGAAGGGGTTAGGCACCTGTATATCAGGGAGTATCGCTTCTGAGAATAAAAACAGCTGGAGCTTGTTAAAGTAATTACACAGGGGAAAGGATAATGTACTGGGAACTCCTCAGAAGAATCTAATTTGTGGTGAGGGGAGAGAGATAAAAGCTCATTTAGGAACGACATGAACATGCTGCGTAGGTAGCTGTTTATCAGTAAATATCTCCACTGAGATTAAGAAAAGCAGTAGCTTAATAAATTAAGCTCTTCCAGGTATGGTTACTGTACTGGTAACTCCCCAAAACAATCTGGATTTTGGTGAGGGAACAGAGAAAAAAGCTCATTTAGGACCTGCAATTACGAAGGGGGTAGGCAGCTGTATATCAGGGAGTATCGCTTCTGAGAATAAAAACAGCTGGAGCATGTTAAGGTAATTACACAGGGGAAAGGATAATGTACTGGGAACTCCTCAGAAGAATCTGATTTGTGGTGAGGGGAGAGAGATAAAAGCTCATTTAGGAAAGACATGAACATGCTGCATACGTAGCTGTTTATCAGTAATTATCTCCATTGAGATTAAGAACAGCAGTAGCTTAATAAATTAAGTACTTCCTGGTATGGATACTGTACTGGTAACCCCCGAAAAAATCTGGATTGTGGTTAGGGAACAGAGAAAAAAGCTCATTTAGGAACGACATGAACATGCTGCGTAGGTAGCTGTTTATCAGTAAATTTCTCCACTGAGATTAAGAAAAGCAGTAGCTTAATAAATTAAGTACTTCCTGGTATGGTTACTGTACTGGTAACTCCCCAAATGAATCTGGATTGTGGTGAGGGAACAGAGAAAAAAGCTCATTTAGGACCTGTACTTACGAAGGGGTAGGCAGCTGTATATGAGGGAGTAAAATTTCTGAGAATAAAAACAGCTGGAGCTTGTTAAGGTAATTACACAGGGGAAAGGATAATGTACTGGGAACTCCTCAGAAGAATCTGATTTGTCGTGAGGGGAGAGAGATAAAAGCTCATTTAGGAACGATATGAACATGCTGCGTAGGTAGCTGTTTATCAGTTAATAAATCCACTGAGATTAAGAAAATCAGTAGCTTAATAAATTAAGTACTTCCTGGTAGGGTTACTGTACTGGTAACTCCCCAAAAGAATCTGGATTGTGGTGAGGGAACAGAGAAAAAAGCTCATTTAGGACCTGTACTTACGAAGGGGGTAGGCAGCTGTATATCAGGGAGTAAACCTTCTGAGAATAAAAACAGCTGGGGCTTGTTAAGGTAATTACACAGGGGAAAGGATAATGTACTGGGAAATCCTCAGAAGAATCTGATTTGTGGTGAGGGGAGAGAGATAAAAGCTCATTTAGGAACGACATGAACATGCTGCGTACGTAGCTGTTTATCAGTTAATAAATCCACTGAGATTAAGAAAATCAGTAGCTTAATAAATTAAGTACTTCCTGGTAGGGTTACTGTACTGGTAACTCCCCAAAAGAATCTGGATTGTGGTGAGGGAACAGAGAAAAAAGCTCATTTAGGACCTGCACTTACGAAGGGGGTAGGCAGCTGTATATCAGGGAGTAAACATTCTGAGAATAAAAACAGCAGGAGCTTGTTAAGGTAATTACACAGGTGAAAGGATAATGTACTGGGAACTCCTCAGAAGAATCTGATTTGTGGTGAGGGGAGAGAGATAAAAGCTCATTTAGGAACGACATGAACATGCTGTGTAGGTAGCTGTTTATCAGTAAATATCTCCACTGAGATTAAGAAAAGCAGTAGCTTAATAAATTAAGTACTTCCTGGTATGGTTACTGTACTGGTAACTCCCCAAAAGAATCTGGATTGTGGTGAGGGATCAGAGAAAAAAGCTCATTTATGAGCTGCACCTACGAACGGGGTAGGCAGCTGTATATCAGGGAGTATCGATTCTGAGAATAAAAACAGCTGGAGCTTGTTAAGGGAATTACACAGGGGAAAGGATAATGTACTGGGAACTCCTCAGAAGAATCTGATTTGTGGTGAGGGGAGAGAGATAAAATCTCATTTAGGAACGACATGTACATGCTGCATACGTAGCTGTTGATCAGTAAATATCTCCACTGAGATTAAGAAAAGCAGTAGCTTAATAAATTAAGTACTTCCTGGTATGGTTACTGTACTGGTAACTCCCCAAAAGAATCTGGATTGTGGTGAGGGAACAGAGAAAAAAGCTCATTTAGGATCTGCACTTACGAAGGGGGTAGGCAGCTGTATATCAGAGAGTAAACCTTCTGAGAATAAAAACAGCTGGAGCTTGTTAAGGTAATTACACAGGGGAAAGGATACTGTACTGGGAACTCCTCAGAAGAATCTGATTTGTGGTGAGGGGAGAGAGATAAAAGCTCATTTAGGACCAACATGAACATGCTGCGTAGGTAGCTGTTTATCAGTAAATAACTCCACTGAGATTAAGAAAAGCAGTAGCTTAATAAATTAAGTACTTCCTGGTACGGTTACTGTACTGGTAACTCCCTAAAAGAATGTGGATTGTGGTGAGGGAACAGAGAAAAAAGCGCATTTAGGAACGACATGAACATACTGCGTAGGTAGCTGTTTATCAGTAAATATCTCAACTGAGTGTAAGAAAAGCAGAAGCTTAATAAATTAATTACTTCCTGGTATGGTTACTGTACTGGTAACTCCCCAAAAGAATCTGGATTGTGGTGAGGGAACATAAAAAAGCTCATTTAGGACCTGCACTTACGAAGGGGGTAGGCAGCTGTTTATCAGGGAGTAAACCTTCTGAGAATAAAAACAGCTGGGGCTTGTTAAGGTAATTACACAGGGGAAAGGATAATGTACTGGGAACTCCTCAGAAGAATCTGATTTGTGGTGAGGGGAGAGAGATAAAAGCTCATTTAGGAACGACATGAACATGCTGCGTAGGTAGCTGTTTATCAGTAAATATCTCCACTGAGATTAAGAAAAGCAGTACCTTAATAAATTAAGTACTTCCTGGTATGGTTACTGTACTGGTAACTCCCCAAAAGAATCTGGATTGTGGTGAGGGAACAGAGAAAAAAGCTCATTTATGAGCTGCACTTACGAACGGGGTAGGCAGCTGTATATCAGGGAGTATCGATTCTGAGAATAAAAACAGCTGGAGCTTGTTAAGGTAATTACACAGGGGAAAGGATAATGTACTGGGAACTCATCAGAAGAATCTGATTTGTGGTGAGGGGAGAGAGATAAAATCTCATTTAGGAACGACATGAACATGCTGCATACGTAGCTGTTTATCAGTTAATATCTCCACTGAGATTAAGAAAAGCAGTAGCTTAATAAATTAAGTACTTCCTGGTATGGATACTATACTGGTATCTCCCCAAAAGAATCTGGATTGGGGTGAGGGGAGAGAGATAAAATCTCATTTAGGAACGACATGAACATGATGCATACATAGCTGTTGATCAGTAAATATCTCCACTGAGATTAAGAAAAGCAGTAGCTTAATAAATTAAGTACTTTCTGGTATGGTTACTGTACTGGTAACTCCCCAAAAGAACCTGGATTGTGGTGAGGGAACAGAGAAAAAGCTCATATAGTACCTGCACTTACGAAGGGGGTAGGCAGCTGTATATCAGGGAGTAAACCTTCTGAGAATAAAAACAGCTGGAGCTTGTTAAGGTAATTACACAGGGGAAAGGATAATGTACTAGGAACTCCTCAGAAGAATCTGATTTGTGGTGAGGGCAGAGAGATAAAAGCTCATTTAGGAACGACATGAACATGCTGCGTAGGCAGCTGTTTATCAGTAAATATCTCCACTGAGATTAAGAAAAGCAGTAGCTTAATAAATTAAGTACTTCCTGGTATGGTTACTGTACTGGTAACTCCCCAAAAGAATCTGGATTGTGGTGAGGGAACAGAGAAAAAAGCTCATTGAGGACCTGCACTTACGAAGGGGGTAGGCAGCTGTATATCAGGAAGTATCCCTTCTGAGAATAAAAACAGCTGTAGCTTGTTAAGGTAATTATACAGGGGAAAGGAAAATGGACTGGGAACTCCTCTGAAGAATCTGATTTGTGGTGAGTGGAGAGAGATAAAAGCTCATTTCAGAACGACATGAAAATGCTGCGTAGGTAGCTGTTTATCAGTAAATATCTCCACTGAGATTAAGAAAAGCAGTAGCTTAATAAATTAAGTACTTCCTGGTATGGTTACTGTACTGGTAACGCCCCAAAAGAATCTGATTTGTGGTGAGGGAACAGAGAAAAAAGCTCATTTAGGACCTGCACTTACGAAGGGGGTAGGCAGCTGTATATCAGGGAGTAAACCTTCTGAGAATAAAAACAGCTGGAGCTTGTTAAGGTAATTACACAGGGGAAAGGATAATGTACTGGGAACTCCTCAGAAGAATCTGATTTGTGGTGAGGGGAGAGAGATAAAAGCTCATTTAGGAACGACATGAACATGCTGCGTAGGTAGCTGTTTATCAGTAAATATCTCCCCTGAGATTAAGAAAAGCAGTAGCTTAATAAATTAGGTACTTCCTGGTACGGTTACTGTACTGGTAACTCCCCAAAAGATTCTGGATTGTGGTGATGCAACAGAGAAATATCTCATTTAGGACCTGCACTTACGAAGGGTGTAGGCAGCTGTATATCAGTGAGTAAACCTTCTGAGAATAAAAACAGCTGGAGCTTGTTAAGGTAATTACACAGGGCAAAGGATAATGTACTGGGAACTCCTCAGAAGAATCTGATTTTTGGTGAGGGGAGAGAGATAAAAGCTCATTTAGGAACGACATGAACATGCTGCGTAGGTAGCTGTTTATCAGTAAATATCTCCACTGAGATTAAGAAAAGCAGTAGCTTAATAAATTAGGTACTTCCTGGTACGGTTACTGTACTGGTAACTCCCCAAAAGATTGTGGATTGTGGTGATGCAACAGAGAAAAATCTCATTTAGGACCTGCACTTACGAAGGGGGTAGGCAGCTGTATATCAGTGAGTAAACCTTCTGAGAATAAAAACAGCTGGAGCTTGTTAAGGTAATTACACAGGGCAAAGGATAATGTACTGGGAACTCCTCAGAAGAATCTGATTTGTGGTGAGTGGAGAGAGATAAAAGCTCATTTAGGAACGACATGAACATGCTGCGTAGGTAGCTGTTTATCAGTACATATCTCCACTGAGATTAAGAAAAGCAGTAGCTTAATAAATTAAGTATTTCCTGGTACGCTTACTGTACTGGTAACTCCCCAAAAGAATCTGGATTGTGGTGAGGGAACAGAGAAAAAAGCTCATTTAGGACCTGCACTTACGAAGGGGGTAGGCAGCTGTATATCAGTGAGTAAACCTTCTGAGAATAAAAACAGCTGGAGCTTGTTAAGGTAATTACACAGGGGAAAGGATAATGTACTGGGAACTCCTCAGAAGAATCTGATTTGTGGTGAGGGGAGAGAGATAAAAGCTCATTTAGGAACGACATGAACATGCTGCATACGTAGCTGTTTATCAGTAAATATCTCCACTGAGATTAAGAAAAGCAGTAGCTTAATAAATTAAGTAATTCCTGGTACGGTTACTGTACTGGTAACTCCCCAAAAGAATCTGGATTGTGGTGAGGGAACAGAGAAAAAAGCTCATTTAGGACCTGCACTTACGACGGGGATAGGCACCTGTATATCAGGGAGTAAACCTTCTGAGAATAAAAACAGCTGGATCTTGTTAAGGTAATTACACAGGGGAAAGGATAATGTACTAGGAACTCCTCAGAAGAATCTGATTTGTGGTGAGGGGAGAGAGATAAAAGCTCATTTAGGAACGACATGAACATGCTGCGTAGGCAGCTGTTTATCAGTAAATATCTCCACTGAGATTAAGAAAAGCAGTAGCTTAATAAATTAAGTACTTCCTGGTATGGTTACTGTACGGGTAACTCCCCAAAAGAATCTGGATTGTGGTGAGGGAACAGAGAAAAAGCTCATTGAGGACCTGCACTTACGAAGGGGATAGGCACCTGTATATCAGGAAGCATAACTTCTGAGAATAAAAACAGCTAGAGCATGTTAAGGTAATTACACAGGGGAAAGGATAATGGACTGGGAACTCCTCAGAAGAATCTGATTTGTGGTGAGGGGAGAGAGATAAAAGCTCATTTAGGAACGACATAAACAAGCTGCGTAGGTAGCTGTTTAACAGTAAATATCTCCAATGAGATTAAGAAAAGCAGTAGCTTAATAAATTAAGTACTTCCTGGTATGGTTACTGTACTGGTAACTCCCCAAAAGAATCTGGATTGTGGTGAGGGAACAGAGAAAAAAGCTCATTTAGTACCTGCACTTACGAAGGGGGTAGGCAGCTGTATATCAGGGAGTAAACCTTCTGAGAATAAAAACAGCTGGAGCTTGTTAAGGTAATTACACAGGGGAAAGGATAATGTACTGGGAACTCCTCAGAAGAATCTGATTTGTGGTGAGGGGAGAGAGATAAAAGCTCATTTAGGACCTGCACTTACGAAGGGGGTAGGCAGCTGTATATCAGGGAGTAAACCTTCTGAGAATAAAAACAGCTGGAGCTTGTTAAGGTAATTACACAGGGGAAAGGATAATGTACTGGGAACTCCTCAGAATAATCTGATTTGTGGTGAGGGGAGAGAGATAAAAGCTCATATAGGAAGGACATGAACATGCTGCGTAGGTAGCTGTTTATCAGTACATATCTAAACTGAGATTAAGAAAAGCAGTAGCTTAATAAATTAAGTACTTCCTGGTATGGTTACTGTACTGGTAACTCCCCAAAAAAATCTGGATTGTGGTGAGGGAACAGAGAAAAAAGCTCATTTAGGACCTGCACTTACGAAGGGGGTAGGCAGCTGTATATCAGGGAGTATCCCTTCTGAGAATAAAAACAGCTGGAGCGTGTTAAGGTATTTACACAGGGGAAAGGATAATGTACTGGGAACTACTCAGAAGAATCTGATTTGTGGTGAGGGGAGAGAGATAAAAGCTCATTTAGGAACGACATGAACATGCTGCATACGTAGCTGTTTATCAGTAAATATCTCCACTGAGATTAAGGAAAGTAGTAGCTTAATAAATTAAATACTTCCTGGTATGGATACTGTACTGGTAACTCCCCAAAAGAATCTGGATTATCGTGAGGGAACAGAGAAAAAAGCTTATTTATGACCTGCACTTAAGAAGGGGGTAGGCAGCTGTACATCAGGGAGTAAACCTTCTGAGAATAAAAACAGCTGGAGCTTGTTAAGGTAATTACACAGGGGAAAGGATAATGTACTGGAAACTCCTCAGAAGAATCTGATTTGTGGTGAGGGGAGAGAGATAAAAGCTCATTTAGGCACGACATGAACATGCTGCGTAGGTAGCTGTTTATCAGTAAATATCTCCACTGAGATTAAGAAAAGCAGTAGCTTAATAAATTAAGTACTTCCTGGTATGGTTACTGTACTGGTATCTCCCCAAAAGAATCTGGATTGTGGTGAGGGAACAGAGAAAAAAGCTCATTTAGGACCTGCACTTAGGAAGGGGGTAGGCAGATGTATATCAGGGTGTAAACCTTCTGAGAATAAAAACAGCTGGAGCTTGTTAAGGTAATTACACAGGGGAAAGGATAATGTACTGGGAACTCCTCAGAAAAATCTGATTTGTGGTGAGGGGAGAGAGATAAAAGCTCATTTAGGAACGACATGAACATGCTGCGTAGGTAGCTGTTTATCAGTAAATATCTCCACTGAGATTAAGAAAAGCAGTAGCTTAATAAATTAAGTACTTCCTGGTATGGTTACTGTACTGGTAACTCCCCAAAAGAATCTGGATTGTGGTGAGGGAACAGAGAAAAAAGCTCATTTTAGACCTGCACTTACGAAGGGGGTAGGCAGCTGTATATCAGGGAGTAAACCTTCTGAGAATAAAAACAGCTGGAGCTTGTTAAGGTAATTACACAGGGGAAAGGATAATGTACTGGGAACTCCTCAGAAGAATCTGATTTGTGGTGAGGGGAGAGAGATAAAAGCTCATTTAGGACCTGCACTTACGAAGGGGGTAGGCAGCTGTATATCAGGGAGTAAACCTTCTGAGAATAAAAAGAGCTGGAGCTTGTTAAGGTAATTACACAGGGGAAAGGATAATGTACTGGGAACTCCTCAGAAGAATCTGATTTGTGGTGAGGGGAGAGAGATAAAAGCTCATTTAGGAACGACATGAACATGCTGCGTAGGTAGCTGTTTATCAGTAAATATCTCCACTGAGATTAAGAAAAGCAGTAGCTTAATAAATTAAGTACTTCCTGGTATGGTTAATGTACTGGTAACTCCCCAAAAGAATCTGGATTGTGGTGAGGGAACAGAGAAAAAAGCTCATTTAGGACCTGCACTTACGAAGGGGGTAGGCAGCTGTATATCAGGGAGTAAACCTTCTGAGAATAGAAACAGCTGGAGCTTGTTAAGGTAATTACACAGGGGAAAGGATAATGTACCGGGAACTCCTCAGAAGAATCTGATTTGTGGTGAGGGGAGAGAGATAAAAGCTCATTTAGGAACGACATAAACAAGCTGCGTAGGTAGCTGTTTAACAGTAAATATCTCCAATGAGATTAAGAAAAGCAGTAGCTTAATAAATTAAGTACTTCCTGGTATGGTTACTGTACTGGTAACTCCCCAAATGAATCTGGATTGTGGTGAGGGAACAGAGAAAAAAGCTCATTTAGTACCTGCACTTACGAAGGGGGTAGGCAGCTGTATATCAGGGAGTAAACCTTCTGAGAATAAAAACAGCTGGAGCTTGTTAAGGTAATTACACAGGGGAAAGGATAATGTACTGGGAACTCCTCAGAAGAATCTGATTTGTGGTGAGGGGAGAGAGATAAAAGCTCATTTAGGACCTGCACTTACGAAGGGGGTAGGCAGCTGTATATCAGGGAGTAAACCTTCTGAGAATAAAAACAGCTGGAGCTTGTTAAGGTAATTACACAGGGGAAAGGATAATGTACTGGGAACTCCTCAGAATAATCTGATTTGTGGTGAGGGGAGAGAGATAAAAGCTCATATAGGAAGGACATGAACATGCTGCGTAGGTAGCTGTTTATCAGTACATATCTAAACTGAGATTAAGAAAAGCAGTAGCTTAATAAATTAAGTACTTCCTGGTATGGTTACTGTACTGGTAACTCCCCAAAAAAATCTGGATTGTGGTGAGGGAACAGAGAAAAAAGCTCATTTAGGACCTGCACTTACGAAGGGGGTAGGCAGCTGTATATCAGTGAGTAAACCTTCTGAGAATAAAAACAGCTGGAGCTTGTTAAGGTAATTACACAGGGGAAAGGATAATGTTCTGGGAACTCCTCAGAAGAATCTGATTTGTAGTGAGGGGAGAGAGATAAAAGCTCATTTAGGAACGACAGGAACATGCTGCGTAGGTAGCTGTTTATCAGTAAATATCTCCACTGAGATTAAGAAAAGCAGTAGCTTAATAAATTAAGTACTTCCTGGTATGGTTACTGTACTGGTAACTCCCCAAAAGAATCTGGATTGTGGTGAGGGAACAGAGAAAAAAGCTCATTTAGGACCTGCACTTACGAAGAGGGTAGGCAGCTGTATATCAGGGAGTAAACCTTCTGAGAATAAAAACAGCTGGAGCTTGTTAAGGTAATTACACAGGGGAAAGGATAATGTACTGGGAACACCTCAGAAGAATCTGATTTGTGGTGAGGGGAGAGAGATAAAAGCTCATTTAGGAGCGACAGGAACATGCTGCGTAGGTAGCTGTTTATCAGTAAATATCTCCACTGAGATTAAGAAAAGCAGTAGCTTAATAAATTAAGTACTTCCTGGTATGGTTACTGTACTGGTAACTCCCCAAAAGATTCTGGATTGTGGTGAGGGAACAGAGAAAAAAGCTCATTTAGGATCTGCACTTACGAAGGGGGTAGGCAGCTGTATATCAGGGAGTAAACCTTCTGAGAATAAAAACAGCTGGAGCTTGTTAAGGTAATTACACAGGGGAAAGGATAATGTACTGGGAACTCCTCAGAAGAATCTGATTTGTGGTGAGGGGAGAGAGATAAAAGCTCATTTAGGACCTGCACTTACGAAGGGGGTAGGCAGCTGTATATCAGGGAGTAAACCTTCTGAGAATAAATACAGCTGGAGCTTGTTAAGGTAATTACACAGGGGAAAGGATAATGTACTGGGAACTCCTCAGAATAATCTGATTTGTGGTGAGGGGAGAGAGATAAAAGCTCATATAGGAAGGACATGAACATGCTGCGTAGGTAGCTGTTTATCAGTACATATCTAAACTGAGATTAAGAAAAGCAGTAGCTTAATAAATTAAGTACTTCCTGGTATGGTTACTGTACTGGTAACTCCCCAAAAAAATCTGGATTGTGGTGAGGGAACAGAGAAAAAAGCTCATTTAGGACCTGCACTTACGAAGGGGGTAGGCAGCTGTATATCAGTGAGTAAACCTTCTGAGAATAAAAACAGCTGGAGCTTGTTAAGGTAATTACACAGGGGAAAGGATAATGTACTGGGAACTCCTCAGAAGAATCTGATTTGTAGTGAGGGGAGAGAGATAAAAGCTCATTTAGGAACGACATGAACATGCTGCGTACGTAGCTGTTTATCAGTAAATATCTCCACTGAGATTAAGAAAAGCAGTAGCTTAATAAATTAAGTACTTCCTGGTATGGTTACTGTACTGGTAACTCCCCAAAAGAATCTGGATTGTGGTGAGGGAACAGAGAAAAAAGCTCATTTAGGACCTGCACTTACGAAGAGGGTAGGCAGCTGTATATCAGGGAGTAAACCTTCTGAGAATAAAAACAGCTGGAGCTTGTTAAGGTAATTACACAGGGGAAAGGATAATGTACTGGGAACACCTCAGAAGAATCTGATTTGTGGTGAGGGGAGAGAGATAAAAGCTCATTTAGGAGCGACAGGAACATGCTGCGTAGGTAGCTGTTTATCAGTAAATATCTCCACTGAGATTAAGAAAAGCAGTAGCTTAATAAATTAAGTACTTCCTGGTATGGTTACTGTACTGGTAACTCCCCAAAAGTTTCTGGATTGTGGTGAGGGAACAGAGAAAAAAGCTCATTTAGGATCTGCACTTACGAAGGGCGTAGGCATCTGTATATCAGGGAGTAAACCTTCTGAGAATAAAAACAGCTGGAGCTTGTTAAGGTAATTACACAGGGGAAAGGATAATGTACTGGGAACTCCTCAGAAGAATCTGATTTGTGGTGAGGGGAGAGAGATAAAAGCTCATTTAGGAACGACATGAACATGCTGCGTACGTAGCTGTTTATCAGTAAATATCTCCACTGAGATTAAGAAAAGCAGTAGCTTAATAAATTAAGTACTTCCTGGTATGGTTACTGTACTGGTAACTCCCCAAAAGAATCTGGATGTGGTGAGGGAACAGAGAAAAAAGCTCATTTAGGACCTGCACTTACGAAGGGGGTAGGCAGCAGTATATCAGGGAGTACACCTTCTGAGAATAAAAACAGCTGGAGCTTGTTAAGGTAATTACACAGGGGAAAGGATAATGTACTGGGAACTCCTCAGAAGAATCTGATTTGTGGTGAGGGGAGAGAGATAAAAGCTCATTTAGGACCTGCACTTACGAAGGGGGTAGGCAGCTGTATATCAGGGAGTAAACCTTCTGAGAATAAAAACAGCTGGAGCTTGTTAAGGTAATTACACAGGGGAAAGGATAATGTACTGGGAACTCCTCAGAAGAATCTGATTTGTGGTGAGGGGAGAGAGATAAAAGCTCATTTAGGAACGACATGAACATGCTGCGTAGGTAGCTGTTTATCAGTAAATATCTCCACTGAGATTAAGAAAAGCAGTAGCTTAATAAATTAAGTACTTCCTGGTATGGTTACTGTACTGGTAACTCCCCAAAAGAATCTGGATTGTGGTGAGGGAACAGAAAAAAAGCTCATTTAGGACCTTCACTTACGAAGGGGGTAGGCAGCTGTATATCAGGGAGTAAACCTTCTGAGAATAGAAACAGCTGGAGCTTGTTAAGGTAATTACACAGGGGAAAGGATAATGTACCGGGAACTCCTCAGAAGAATCTGATTTGTGGTGAGGGGAGAGAGATAAAAGCTCATTTAGGAACGACATAAACAAGCTGCGTAGGTAGCTGTTTAACAGTAAATATCTCCAATGAGATTAAGAAAAGCAGTAGCTTAATAAATTAAGTACTTCCTGGTATGGTTACGGTACTGGTAACTCCCCAAAAGAATCTGGATTGTGCTGAGGGAACAGAGAAAAAAGCTCATTTAGTACCTGCACTTACGAAGGGGGTAGGCAGCTGTATATCAGGGAGTAAACCTTCTGAGAATAAAAACAGCTGGAGCTTGTTAAGGTAATTACACAGGGGAAAGGATAATGTACTGGGAACTCCTCAGAAGAATCTGAATTGTGGTGAGGGGAGAGAGATAAAAGCTCATTTAGGACCTGCACTTACGAAGGGGGTAGGCAGCTGTATATCAGGGAGTAAACCTTCTGAGAATAAAAACAGCTGGAGCATGTTAAGGTAATTACACAGGGGAAAGGATAATGTACTGGGATCTCCTCAGAAGAATCTGATTTGTGGTGAGGGGAGAGAGATAAAAGCTCATATAGGAAGGACATGAACATGCTGCGTAGGTAGCTGTTTATCAGTACATATCTCCACTGAGATTAAGAAAAGCAGTAGCTTAATAAATTAAGTACTTCCTGGTATGGTTACTGTACTGGTAACTCCCCAAAAAAATCTGGATTGTGGTGAGGGAACAGAGAAAAAAGCTCATTTAGGACCTGCACTTACGAAGGGGGTAGGCAGCTGTATATCTGTGAGTAAACCTTCTGAGAATAAAAACAGCTGGAGCTTGTTAAGGTAATTACACAGGGGAAAGGATCATGTACTGGGAACTCCTCAGAAGAATCTGATTTGTAGTGAGGGGAGAGAGATAAAAGCTCATTTAGGAACGACATGAACATGCTGCGTACGTAGCTGTTTATCAGTAAATATCTCCACTGAGATTAAGAAAAGCAGTAGCTTAATAAATTAAGTACTTCCTGGTATGGTTACTGTACTGGTAACTCCCCAAAAGAATCTGGATTGTGGTGAGGGAACAGAGAAAAAAGCTCATTTAGGACCTGCACTTACGAAGAGGGGAGGCAGCTGTATATCAGGGAGTAAACCTTCTGAGAATAAAAACAGCTGGAGCTTGTTAAGGTAATTACACAGGGGAAAGGATAATGTACTGGGAACACCTCAGAAGAATCTGATTTGTGATGAGGGGAGAGAGATAAAAGCTCATTTAGGAGCGACAGGAACATGCTGCGTAGGTAGCTGTTTATCAGTAAATATCTCCACTGAGATTAAGAAAAGCAGTAGCTTAATAAATTAAGTACTTCCTGGTATGGTTACTGTACTGGTAACTCCCCAAAAGATTCTGGATTGTGGTGAGGGAACAGAGAAAAAAGCTCATTTAGGATCTGCACTTAGGAAGGGGGTAGGCATCTGTATATCAGGGAGTAAACCTTCTGAGAATAAAAACAGCTGGAGCTTGTTAAGGTAATTACACAGGGGAAAGGATAATGTACTGGGAACTCCTCAGAAGAATCTGATTTGTGGTGAGGGGAGAGAGATAAAAGCTCATTTAGGAACGACATGAACATGCTGCGTAGGTAGCTGTTTATCAGTAAATATCTCCACTGAGATTAAGAAAAGCAGTAGCTTAATAAATTAAGTACTTCCTGGTATGGTTACTGTACTGGTAACTCCCCAAAAGAATCTGTATTGTGGTGAGGGAACAGAGAAAAAAGCTCATTTAGGACCTGCACTTACGAAGGGGGTAGGCAGCAGTATATCAGGGAGTAAACCTTCTGAGAATAAAAACAGCTGGAGCTTGTTAAGGTAATTACACAGGGGAAAGGATAATGTACTGGGAACTCCTCAGAAGAATCTGATTTGTGGTGAGGGGAGAGAGATAAAAGCTCATTTAGGACCTGCACTTACGAAGGGGGTAGGCAGCTGTATATCAGGGAGTAATCCTTCTGAGAATAAAAACAGCTGGAGCTTGTTAAGGTAATTACACAGGGGAAAGGATAATGTACTGGGAACTCCTCAGAAGAATCTGATTTGTGGTGAGGGGAGAGAGATAAAAGCTCATTTAGGACCTGCACTTACGAAGGGGGTAGGCAGCTGTATATCAGGGAGTAAACCTTCTGAGAATAAAAACAGCTGGAGCTTGTTAAGGTAATTACACAGGGGAAAGGATAATGTACTGGGAACTCCTCAGAAGAATCTGATTTGTGGTGAGGGGAGAGAGATAAAAGCTCATTTAGGAACGACATGAACATGCTGCGTAGGTAGCTGTTTATCAGTAAATATCTCCACTGAGATTAAGAAAAGCAGTAGCTTAATAAATTAAGTACTTCCTGGTATGGTTACTGTACTGGTAACTTCCCAAAAGAATCTGGATTGTGGTGAGGGAACAGAGAAAAAAGCTCATTTAGGACCTGCACTTAAGAAGGGGGTAGGCAGCTGTGTATCAGGGAGGAAACCTTCTGAGAATAGAAACAGCTGGAGCTTGTTAAGGTAATTACACAGGGGAAAGGATAATGTACCGGGAACTCCTCAGAAGAATCTGATTTGTGGTGAGGGGAGAGAGATAAAAGCTCATTTAGGAACGACATAAACAAGCTGCGTAGGTAGCTGTTTAACAGTAAATATCTCCAATGAGATTAAGAAAAGCAGTAGCTTAATAAATTAAGTACTTCCTGGTATGGTTACTGTACTGGTAACTCCCCAAAAGAATCTGGATTGAGGTGAGGGAAGAGAGAAAAAAGCTCATTTATTACCTGCACTTACGAAGGGGGTAGGCAACTGTATATCAGGGAGTAAACCTTCTGAGAATAAAAACAGCTGGAGCTTGTTAAGGTAATTACACAGGGGAAAGGATAATGTACTGGGAACTCCTCAGAAGAATCTGATTTGTGGTGAGGGGAGAGAGATAAAAGCTCATTTAGGAACGACATGAACATGCTGCGTAGGTAGCTGTTTATCAGTAAATATCTCCACTGAGATTAAGAAAAGCAGTAGCTTAATAAATTAAGTACTTCCTGGTATGGTTACTGTACTGGTATTTCCCCAAAAGAATCTGGATTGTGGTGAGGGAACAGAGAAAAAAGCTCATTTAGGAAAGACATGAACATACTGTGTACATAGCTGTTTATCAGTAAATATCTCCACTGAGATTAATAAAAGCAGTAGCTTAATAAATTAAGAATTTCCTGGTATGGTTACTGTACTGGTAACTCCCCAAAAGAGTCTGGATTGTGCTGAGGGAACAGAGAAAAAAGCTCATTTAGGACCTGCACTTACGAAGGGGCTAGGCAGCTGTATATCAGGTAGTAAACCTTCTGAGAATAAAAACAGCTGGAGCTTGTTAAGGTAATTACACAAGGAAAGGATAATGTACTGGGAACTCCTCAGAAGAATCTGATTTGTGGTGAGGGGAGAGAGAAAAAAGCTCATTTAGGAACGAGATGTACATGCTGCGTATGTAGCAGTTTATCAGTAAATATCTCCACTGAGATGAAGAAAAGCAGTAGCTTAATAAATTAAGTACTTCCTGGTATGGTTACTGTACTGGTAACTCCCCAAAAGAATCTGGATTGTGGTGAGGGAACAGAGAAAAAAGCTCATTTAGGACATGCACTTACGAATGGGGTAGGCAGCTGTATATCAGCGAGTTACCATTCTGAGAATAATAACAGCTGGAGCTTGTTAAGGTAATTACACAGGGGAAAGGATAATGTACTGGGAACTCCTCAGAAGAATCTGATTTGTGGTGACGGAAGAGAGATAAAAGCTCATTTAGGAACGACATGAACATGCTGCGTAGGTAGCTATTTATCAGTAAATATCTCCACTGAGATTAAGAAAAGCAGCAGCTTAATAAATTAAGTACTTCCTGGTATGGTTACTGTACTGGTAACTCCCCAAAAGAATCTGGATTGTGGTGAGGGAACAGATCAAAAAGCTCATTTAGGACCTGCACTTACGAAGGGGGTAGGCAGCTGTATATCAGGGAGTATCGATTCTGAGAATAAAAACAGCTGGAGCTTGTTAAGGTAATTACACAGGGGAAAGGATAATGTACTGGGAACTCCTCAGAAGAATCTGATTTGTGGTGACGGGAGAGAGATAAAAGCTCATTTAGGAACGACATGAACATGCTGCGTAGTTAGCTGTTTATCAGTAAATATCTCCACTGAGATTAAGAAAAGCAGTAGCTTAATAAATTAAGTACTTCCTGGTATGGTTACTGTACTGGTAACTCCCCAAAAGAATCTGGATTGTGGTGAGGGAACAGAGAAAAAAGCTCATTTAGGACCTGCACTTACGAAGGGGGTAGGCAGCTGTATATCAGGGAGTAAACCTTCTGAGAATAAAAACAGCTGGAGCTTGTTCAGGTAATTACACAGGGGAAAGGATAATGTACTGGGAACTCCTCAGAAGAATCTGTTTTGTGGTGAGGGGAGAGAGATAAAAGCTCATTTAGGAACGACATGAACATGCTGCGTAGGTAGCTGTTTATCAGTAAATATCTCCACTGAGATTAAGAAAAGCAGTAGCTTAATAAATTAAGTACTTCCTGGTATGGTTACTGTACTGGTAACTCCCCAAAAGAATCTGGATTGTGGTGAGGGAACAGAGAAAAAAGCTCATTTAGGACCTGCACTTATGAAGGGGGTAGGCAGCTGTATATCAGGGAGTAAACCTTCTGAGAATAAAAACAGCTGGAGCTTGTTAAGGTAATTACACAGGGGAAAGGATAATGTACTGGGAACTCCTCAGAAGAATCTGATTTGTGGTGAGGGGAGAGAGATAAAAGCTCATTTAGGAACGACATGAACATGCTGCGTAGGTAGCTGTTTATCAGTAAATATCTCCACTGAGATTAAGAAAAGCAGTAGCTTAATAAATTAAGTACTTCCTGGTATGGTTATTGTACTGGTAACTCCCCAAAACAATCTGGATTGTGGTGAGGGAACAGAGAAAAAAGCTCATTTAGGACCTGCACTTTCGAAGGGGGTAGGCAGCTGTATATCAGGGAGTAAACCTTCTGAGAATAAAAACAGCTGGAGTTTGTTAAGATAATTACAAAAGGAAAGGATAATGTACTGGGAACTCCTCAGAAGAATCTGATTTGTGGTGAGGGGAGAGAGAAAAAAGCTCATTTAGGAACGAGATGTACATGCTGCGTATGTAGCATTTTATCAGTAAATATCTCCACTGAGATTAAGAAAAGCAGTAGCTTAGTAAATTAAGTACTTCCTGGTATGGTTACTGTACTGGTAACTCCCCAAAAGAATCTGTTTTGTGGTGAGGGGAGAGAGATAAAAGCTCATTTAGGAACGACATGAACATGCTGCGTAGTTAGCTGTTTATCAGTAAATATCTCCACTGAGATTAAGAAAAGCAGTAGCTTAATAAATTAAGTACTTCCTGGTATGGTTACTGTACTGGTAACTCCCCAAAAGAATCTGGATTGTGGTGAGGGAACAGAGAAAAAAGCTCATTTAGGACCTGCACTTACGAAGGGTGTAGGCAGCTGTATATCAGGGAGTAAACCTTCTGAGAACAAAAACAGCTGGAGCTTGTTAAGGTAATTACACAGGGGATAGGATAATGTACTGGCAACTCCTCAGAAGAATCTGATTTGTGGTGAGGGGAGAGAGATAAAAGCTCATTTATGAACGACATGAACATGCTGCGGAGGTAGGTGTTTATCAGAAAATATCTCCACTGAGATTAAGAAAAGCATTAGCTTAATAAATTAAGTACTTCCTGGTATGGTTACTGTACTGGTAACTCCCCAAAAGAATCTGGATTGTGGTGAGAGAACAGAGAATAAAGCTCATTTAGGACCTGCACTTACGAAGGGGGTAGGCAGCAGTATATCAGGGAGTAAACCTTCTGAGAATAAAAACAGCTGGAGCTTGTTAAGGTAATTACACAGGATAAAGGATAATGTACTGGGAACTCCTGAGAAGAATCTGATTTGTGGTGAGGGGAGAGAGATAAATGCTCATTTAGGAACGACATGAACATGCTGCGTAGGTAGCTGTTTATAAGTAAATATCTCCACTGAGATTAAGAAAAGCAGTAGCTTAATAAATTAAGTACTTCCTGGTATGTTTACTGTACTGGTAACTCCCCAAAAGAATCTGGATTGTGGTGAGGGAACAGAGAAAAAAGCTCATTTAGGACCTGCACTTACGAAGTGGGTAGGCAGCTGTATATCAGGGAGTAAACCTTCTGAGAATAAAAACCGCTGGAGCTTGTTAAGGTAATTACACAGGGGAAAGGATAATGTACTGGGAACTCCTCAGAAGAATCTTATTTGTGGTGAGGGGAGAGAGATAAAAGCTCATTTAGGAACGACATGAACATGCTGCATAGGTAGCTGTTTATCAGTAAATATCTCCACTGAGATTAAGAAAAGCAGTAGCTTAATAAATAAAGTATTTCTTGGTATGGTTACTGTACTGGTAACTCCCCAAAAGAATCTGGATTGTGGTGAGGGAACAGAGAAAAAAGCTCATTTGGGACCTGCACTTACGAAGGGGGTAGGAAGCTGTATGTATATCAGGGAGTATCGATTCTGAGAATAAAAACAGCTGGAGCTTGTTAAGGTAATTACACAGGGGAAAGGATAATGTACTGGGAACTCCTCAGAAGAATCTGATTTGTGGTGAGGGGAGAGAGATAAAAGCTCATTTAGGAACGACATGAACATGCTGCGTAGGTAGCTGTTTATCAGTAAATATCTCCACTGAGATTAAGAAAAGCAGTAGCTTAATAAATTAAGTACTTCCTGGTATGGTTACTGTACTGGTAACTCCCCAAAAGAATCTGGATTGTGGTGAGGGAACAGAGAAAAAAGCTCATTTAGGAAAGACATGAACATACTGTGTACATAGCTGTTTATCAGTAAATATCTCCACTGAGATTAATAAAAGCAGTAGCTTAATAAATTAAGAACTTCCTGGTATGGTTACTGTACTGGTAACTCCCCAAAAGAGTCTGGATTGTGCTGAGGGAACAGAGAAAAAAGCTCATTTAGGACCTGCACTTACGAAGGGGCTAGGCAGCTGTATATCAGGTAGTAAACCTTCTGAGAATAAAAACAGCTGGAGCTTGTTAAGGTAATTACACAAGGAAAGGATAATGTACTGGGAACTCCTCAGAAGAATCTGATTTGTGGTGAGGGGAGAGAGAAAAAAGCTCATTTAGGAACGAGATGTACATGCTGCGTATGTAGCAGTTTATCAGTAAATATCTCCACTGAGATTAAGAAAAGCAGTAGCTTAGTAAATTAAGTACTTCCTGGTATGGTTACTGTACTGGTAACTCCCCCAAAAGAGTCTGGATTGTGCTGAGGGAACAGAGAAAAAAGCTCATTTAGGACCTGCACTTTCGAAGGAGCTAGGCAGCTGTATATCAGGGAGTAAACCTTCTGAGAATAAAAACAGCTGGAGTTTGTTAAGGTAATTACAAAAGGAAAGGATAATGTACTGGGAACTCCTCAGAAGAATCTGATTTGTGGTGAGGGGAGAGAGAAAAAAGCTCATTTAGGAACGAGATGTACATGCTGCGTATGTAGCAGTTTATCAGTAAATATCTCCACTGAGATTAAGAAAAGCAGTAGCTTAATAAATTAAGTACTTCCTGGTATGGTTACTGTACTGGTAACTCCCCAAAACAATCTGGATTGTGGTGAGGGAACAGAGAAAAAAGCTCATTTAGGACATGCACTTACGAAGGGGGTAGGCAGCTGTATATCAGCGAGTTACCATTCTGAGAATAATAACAGCTGGAGCTTGTTAAGGTAATTACACAGGGGAAAGGATAATGTACTGGGAACTCCTCAGAAGAATCTGATTTGTGGTGACGGAAGAGAGATAAAAGCTCATTTAGGAACGACATGAACATGCTGCGTAGGTAGCTGTTTATCAGTAAATATCTCCACTGAGATTAAGAAAAGCAGTAGCTTAATAAATTAAGTACTTCCTGGTATGGTTACTGTACGGGTAACTCCCCAAAAGAATCTGGATTGTGGTGAGGGAACAGATCAAAAAGCTCATTTATGAGCTGCACTTACGAAGGGGGTAGGCAGCTGTATATCAGGGAGTATCGATTCTGAGAATAAAAACAGCTGGAGCTTGTTAAGGTAATTACACAGGGGAAAGGATAATGTACTGGGAACTCCTCAGAAGAATCTGATTTGTGGTGACGGGAGAGAGATAAAAGCTCATTTAGGAACGACATGAACATGCTGCGTAGTTAGCTGTTTATCAGTAAATATCTCCACTGAGATTAAGAAAAGCAGTAGCTTACTAAATTAAGTACTTCCTGGTATGGTTACTGTACTGGTAACTCCCCAAAAGAATCTGGATTGTGGTGAGGGAACAGAGAAAAAAGCTCATTTAGGACCGGCACTTACGAAGGGGGTAGGCAGCTGTATATCAGGGAGTAAACCTTCTGAGAATAAAAACAGCTGGAGCTTGTTAAGGTAATTACACAGGGGAAAGGATAATGTACTGGGAACTCCTCAGAAGAATCTGTTTTGTGGTGAGGGGAGAGAGATAAAAGCTCATTTAGGAACGACATGAACATGCTGCGTAGGTAGCTGTTTATCAGTAAATATCTCCACTGAGATTAAGAAAAGCAGTAGCTTAATAAATTAAGTACTTCCTGGTATGGTTACTGTACTGGTAACTCCCCAAAAGAATCTGGATTGTGGTGAGGGAACAGAGAAAAAAGCTCATTTAGGACCTGCACTTATGAAGGGGGTAGGCAGCTGTATATCAGGGAGTAAACCTTCTGAGAATAAAAACAGCTGGAGCTTGTTAAGGTAATTACACAGGGGAAAGGATAATGTACTGGGAACTCCTCAGAAGAATCTGATTTGTGGTGAGGGGAGAGAGATAAAAGCTCATTTAGGAACGACATGAACATGCTGCGTAGGTAGCTGTTTATCAGTAAATAAATCCACTGAGAAAAAGAAAATCAGTAGCTTAATAAATTAAGTACTTTCTGGTATGGTTACTGTACTGGTAACTCCCCAAAAGAATCTGGATTGTGGTGAGGGAACAGAGAAAAAAGCTCATTTAGGACCTGCACTTACGAATGGGGGTAGACAGCTGTATATCAGCGAGTAAACATTCTGAGAATAATAACAGCTGGAGCTTGTTAAGGTAATTACACAGGGGAAAGGATAATGTACTGGGAACTCCTCAGAAGAATCTGATTTGTGGTGACGGGAGAGAGATAAAAGCTCATTTAGGAAGGACATGAACATGCTGCGTAGGTAGCTGTTTATCAGTAAATATCTCCACTGAGATTAAGAAAAGCAGTAGCTTAATAAATTAAGTACTTCCTGGTATGGTTACTGTACTGGTAACTCCCCAAAAGAATCTGGATTGTGGTGAGGGAACAGAGAAAAAAGCTCATTTATGAGATGCACTTACGAAGGGGGTAGGCAGCTGTATATCAGGGAGTATCGATTCTGAGAATAAAAACAGCTGGAGCTTGTTAAGGTAATTACACAGGGGAAAGGATAATGTACTGGGAACTCCTCAGAAGAATCTGATTTGTGGTGACGGGAGAGAGATAAAAGCTCATTTAGGAACGACATGAACATGCTGCATACGTAGCTGTTTATCAGTAAATATCTCCACTGAGATTAAGAAAAGCAGTAGCTTAATAAATTAAGTACTTCCCGGTATGGCTACTGTATTGGTAACTCCACAAAAGAATCTGGATTGTGGTGAGGGAACAGAGAAAAAAGCTCATTTTGGAACGACATGAACATGCTGCATACGTAGCTTTTTATCAGTAAATATCTCCACTGAGATTAAGGAAAGCAGTATCTTAATAAATTAAGTACTTCCTGGTATGGATACTGTACTGGTAACGCCCAAAAGAATCTGGATTGTGGTGAGGAAACAGAGAAAAAAGCTCATTTAGGAACGACATGAACATGCTGCGTAGGTAGCTGTTTATCAGTAAATATCTCCACTGAGATTAAGAAAAGCAGTAGCTTAATAAATTAAGTACTTCCTGGTATGGTTACTGTACTCGTAACTCCCCAAAAGAATCTGGATTGTGGTGAGGGAACAGAGAAAAAAGCTCATTTAGGACCTGCACTTACGAAGGGGGTAGGCAGCTGTATATCAGGGAGTAAACCTTCGGAGAATAAAAACAGCTGGAGCTTGTTAAGGTAATTACACAGGGGAAAGGATAATGTACTGGGAACTCCTCAGAAGAATCTGATTTGTGGTGAGGGGAGAGAGATAAAAGCTCATTTAGGAACGACATGAACATGATGCGTAGGTAGCTGTTTATCAGTAAATACATCCACTGAGATTAAGAAAATCAGTAGCTTAAAAAATTAAGTACTTCCTGGTATGGTTACTGTACTGGTAACTCCCCAAAAGAATCTGGATTGTGGTGAGGTAACAGAGAAAAAAGCTCATTTAGGACCTGCACTTACGAAGGGGGTAGGCAGCTTTATATCAGCGAGTAAACATTCTGAGAATAATAACAGCTGGAGCTTGTTAAGGTAATTACACATGGGAAAGGATAATGTACTGGGAACTCCTCAGAAGAATCTGATTTGTGGTGAGGGGAGAGAGATAAAAGCTCTTTTAGGAACGACATGAACATGCTGCATACGTAGCTGTTTATCAGTATATATCTCCACTGAGATTAAGAAAAGCTGTAGCTTAATAAATTAAGTATTTCCTGGTATGGATACTGTACTGGTAACTCCCCAAAAGAATCTGGATTGTGGTGAGGGAACAGAGAAAAATGCTCATTTAGGAACGAGATGTACATGATGCGTATGTAGCTGTTTATCAGTAAATATCTCCACTGATATTAAGAAAAGCAGTAGCTTAATAAATTAAGTATTTCTTGGTATGGTTATTGTACTGGTAACGCCCAAAAGAATCTGGATTGTGGTGAGGGAACAGAGAAAAAAGCTCATTTAGGACCTGCACTTACGTAGGGGGTAGGCAGCTGTATATCAGGGAGTAAACCTTCTGAGAATAAAAACAGCTGGAGCTTGTTAAGGTAAATACACAAGGGAAAGGATAATGTACTGGGAACTCCTCAGAAGAATCTGATTTGTGGTGAGGGGAGAGAGATAAAAGCTCATTTAGGAACGACATGAACATGCTGGGTAGGTAGCTGTTTATCAGTAAATATCTCCACTGAGATTAAAAAAAGCAGTAGCTTAATAAATTAAGTACTTCCTGGTATGGTTACTGTACTGGTAACTCCCCAAAAGAATCTGGATTGTGGTGAGGGAACAGAGAAAAAAGCTCATATAGAACCTGCATTTACGAAGGGGGTAGGCAGCTGTATATCAGGGAGTAAACCTTCTGAGAATAAAAACAGCTGGAGCTTGTTAAGGTAAATACACAGGGGAAAGGATAACGTACTGGAAACTCCTCAGAAGAATCTTATTTGTGGTGAGGTGAGAGAGATAAAAGCTCATTTAGGAACGACATGAACATGCTGCATACGTAGCTGTTTATCAGTAAATATCTCCACTGAGATTAAGAAAAGCAGTAGCTTAATAAATTAAGTACTTCCTGGTATGGATACTGTACTGGTAACTACCCAAAAGAATCTGGATTGTGGTGAGGGAACAGAGAAAATAGCTCATTTATCACCTGCACTTACGAAGGGGGTAGGCAGCTGTATATCATGGAGTAAACCTTCTGAGAATAAAAACAGCTGGAGCTTGTTAAGGTAAATACACAGTGGAAAGGTTAATGTACTGGGAACTCCTCAGAAGAATCTGATTTGTGGTGAGGGGAGAGAGATAAAAGCTCATTTAGGAACGACATGAACATGCTGCGTAGGTAGCTGTTTATCAGTAAATACATCCACTGAGATTAAGAAAATCAGTAGCTTAATAAATTAAGTACTTCCTGGTATGGTTACTGTACTGGTAACTCCCCAAAAGAATCTGGATTGTGGTGAGGGAACAGAGAAAAAAGCTCATTTAGGACCTGCACTTACGAAGGGGGTAGGCAGCTTTATATCAGCGAGTAAACATTCTGAGAATAATAACAGCTGGAGCTTCTTAAGGTAATTACACAGGGGAAATGATAATGTACTGGGAACTCCTCAGACGAATCTGATTTGTGGTGACGGGAGAGAGATAAAAGCTCATTTAGGAATGACATGAACATGCTGCATACGTAGCTGTTTATCAGTATATATCTCCACTGAGATTAAGAAAAGCAGTAGCTTAATAAATTAAGTATTTCCTGGTATGGATACTGTACTGGTAACTCCCCAAAAGAATCTGGATTGTGGTGAGGGAACAGAGAAAAAAGCTCATTTAGGAACGAGATGTACATGCTGCGTATGTAGCTGTTTATCATTAAATATCTCCACTGAGATTAAGAAAAGCAGTAGCTTAATAAATTAAGTACTTCTTGGTATGGTTACTGTACTGGTAACGCCCAAAAGAATCTGGATTGTGGTGAGGGAACAGAGAAAAAAGCTCAGTTAGGACCTGCACTTACGAAGGGCGTAGGCAGCTGTATATCAGGGAGTAAACCTTCTGAGAATAAAAACAGCTGGAGCTTGTTAAGGTAAATACACAGGGGACAGGATAATGTACTGGGAACTCCTCAGAAGAATCTGATTTGTGGTGAGGGGAGAGAGATAAAAGCTCATTTAGGAACGACATGAACATGCTGCGTAGGTAGCTGTTTATCAGTAAATATCTCCACTGAGATTAAAAAAAGCAGTAGCTTAATAAATTAAGTACTTCCTGGTATGGTTACTGTACTGGTAACTCCCCAAAAGAATCTGGATTGTGGTGAGGGAACAGAGAAAAAAGCTCATTTAGGAACGACATGAACATGTTGCGTAGGTAGCTGTTTATCAGTAAATATCTCCACTAAAATTAAGAAAAGCAGTAGCTTAATAAATTAAGTACTTCCTGGTATGGTTACTGTACTGGTAACTCCCCAAAAGAATCTGGATTGTGGTGAGGGAACAGAGAAAAAAGCTCATTTAGGACCTGCACTTACGAAGGGGTAGGCAGCTGTATATCAGGGAGTATCGATTCTGAGAATAAAAACACCGGGAGCTTGTTAAGGTAATTACACAGGGGAAAGGATAATGACCTGGGAACTCCTTAGAAGAATGTGATTTGTGGTGAGGGGAGAGAGATAAAAGCTCATTTAGGAACGACATGAACATGCTGCGTATGTAGCTGTTTATCAGTAAATATCTCCACTGAGATTAAGAAAAGCAGTAGCTTAATAAATTAAGTACTTCCTGGTATGGTTACTGTACTGGTAACTCCCCAAAAGAATCTGGATTGTGGTGAGGGAACAGAGAAAAAAGCTCATTTAGGACCTGCACTTACGAAGGGGGTAGGCAACTTTATATCAGGGAGTATCGATTCTGAGAATAAAAACAGCTGGAACTTGTTAAGGTAATTTACACAGGGGAAAGGATAATGTACTGGGAACTCCTCAGAAGAATCTGATTTGTGGTGCGGGGAGAGAGATAAAAGCTCATTTAGGAACGACATGAACATGCTGCGTAGGTAGCTGTTTATCAGTAAATATCTCCACTGAGATTAAGAAAAGCAGTAGCTTAATAAATTAAGTATTTCCTGGTATGGTTACTGTCCTGATAACTCCCCAAAAGAATCTGGATTGTGGTGAGGGAACAGAGAAAAAAGCTCATTTTGGAACGACATGAACATGCTGCATACGTAGCTGTTTATCAGTAAATATCTCCACTGAGATTAAGATAAGCTGTAGCTTAATAAATTAAGTACTTCCTGGTATGGATACTGTACTGGTAACGCCCAAAAGAATCTGGATTATGGTGAGGAAACAGAGAAAAAAGCTCATTTAGGACCTGCACTTATGAAGGGGGTAGGCAGCTGTATATCAGGGAGTAAACCTTCTGAGAATAAAAACAGCTGGAGCTTGTTAAGGTAATTACACAGGGGAAAGGATAATGTACTGGGAACTCCTCAGAAGAATCTGATTTGTGGTGAGGGGAGAGAGATAAAAGCTCATTTAGGAAGGACATGAACATGCTGCGTAGGTAGCTGTTTATCAGTAAATATCTCCACTGAGATTAAGAAAAGCAGTAGCTTAATAAATTAAGTACTTCCTGGTATGGTTACTGTACTGGTAACTCCCCAAAAGAATCTGGATTGTGGTGAGGGAACAGAGAAAAAAGCTCATTTAGGACCTGTACTTATGAAGGGGGTAGGCAGCTGTATATCAGGGAGTAAACCTTCTGAGAATAAAAACAGCTGGAGCTTGTTAAGGAAATTACACAGGGGAAAGGATAATGTACTGGGAACTCCTCAGAAGAATCTGATTTGTGGTGAGGGGAGAGAGATAAAAGCTCATTTAGGAACGACATGAACATGCTGCGTAGGTAGCTGTTTATCAGTAAATACATCCACTGAGATTAAGAAAATCAGTAGCTTAATAAATTAAGTACTTCCTGGTATGGTTACTGTACTGGTAACTCCCCAAAAGAATCTGGATTGTGGTGAGGGAACAGAGAAAAAAGCTCATTTAGGACCTGCACTTACGAAGGGGGTAGGTAGCTTTATATCAGCGAGTAAACATTCTGAGAATAATAACAGCTGGAGCTTCTTAAGGTAATTACACAGGGGAAATGATAATGTACTGGGAACTCCTCAGACGAATCTGATTTGTGGTGACGGGAGAGAAATAAAAGCTCATTTAGGAACGACATGAACATGCTGCATACGTAGCTGTTTATCAGTATATATCTCCACTGAGATTAAGAAAAGCAGTAGCTTAATAAATTAAGTATTTCCTGGTATGGATACTGTACTGGTAACTCCCCAAAAGAATCTGGATTGTGGTGAGGGAACAGAGAAAAAAGCTCATTTAGGAACGAGATGTACATGCTGCGTATGTAGCTGTTTATCATTAAATATCTCCACTGAGATTAAGAAAAGCAGTAGCTTAATAAATTAAGTACTTCTTGGTATGGTTACTGTACTGGTAACTCCCAAAAGAATCTGGATTGTGGTGAGGGAACAGAGAAAAAAGCTCATTTAGGACCTGCACTTACGAAGGGCGTAGGCAGCTGTATATCAGGGAGTAAACCTTCTGAGAATAAAAACAGCTGGAGCTTGTTAAGGTAAATACACAGGGGACAGGATAATGTACTGGGAACTACTCAGAAGAATCTGATTTGTGGTGAGGGGAGAGAGATAAAAGCTCATTTAGGAACGACATGAACATGCTGCGTAGGTAGCTGTTTATCAGTAAATATCTCCACTGAGATTAAAAAAGCAGTAGCTTAATAAATTAAGTACTTCCTGGTATGGTTACTGTACTGGTAACTCCACAAAAGAATCTGGATTGTGGTGAGGGAACAGAGAAAAAGCTCATTTAGAAACGACATGAACATGTTGCGTAGGTAGCTGTTTATCAGTAAATATCTCCACTAGAAATTAAGAAAAGCAGTAGCTTAATAAATTAAGTACTTCCTGGTATGGTTACTGTACTGGTAACTCCCCAAAAGAATCTGGATTGTGGTGAGGGAACAGAGAAAAAAGCTCATTTAGGACCTGCACTTACGAAGGGGTAGGCAGCTGTATATCAGGGAGTATCGATTCTGAGAATAAAAACACCGGGAGCTTGTTAAGGTAATTACACAGGGGAAAGGATAATGTACTGGGAACTCCTCAGAAGAATCTGATTTGTGGTGAGGGGAGAGAGATAAAAGCTCATTTAGGAACGACATGAACATGCTGCGTAGGTAGCTGTTTATCAGTAAATATCTCCACTGAGATTAAGAAAAGCAGTAGCTTAATAAATTAAGTATTTCCTGGTATGGTTACTGTACTGGTAACTCCCCAAAAGAATCTGGATTGTGGTGAGGGAACAGAGAAAAAAGCTCATTTAGGAACGACATGAACATGCTGCATACGTAGCTGTTTATCAGTAAATATCTCCACTGAGATTAAGAAAGCTGTAGCTTAATAAATTAAGTACTTCCTGGTATGGATACTGTACTGGTAACGCCCAAAAGAATCTGGATTATGGTGAGGAAACAGAGAAAAAAGCTCATTTAGGACCTGCACTTATGAAGGGGGTAGGCAGCTGTATATCAGGGAGTAAACCTTCTGAGAATAAAAACAGCTGGAGCTTGTTAAGGTAATTACACAGGGGAAAGGATAATGTACTGGGAACTCCTCAGAAGAATCTGATTTGTGGTGAGGGGAGAGAGATAAAAGCTCATTTAGGAACGACATGAACATGCTGCGTAGGTAGCTGTTTATCAGTAAATATCTCCACTGAGATTAAGAAAAGCAGTAGCTTAATAAATTAAGTACTTCCTGGTATGGTTACTGTACTGGTAACTCCCCAAAAGAATCTGGATTGTGGTGAGGGAACAGAGAAAAAAGCTCATTTAGGACCTGCACTTATGAAGGTGGTAGGCAGCTGTATATCAGGGAGTAAACCTTCTGAGAATAAAAACAGCTGGAGCTTGTTAAGGTAATTACACAGGGGAAAGGATAATGTACTGGGAACTCCTCAGAAGAATCTGATTTGTGGTGAGGGGAGAGAGATAAAAGCTCATTTAGGAACGACATGAACATGCTGCGTAGGTAGCTGTTTATCAGTAAATACATCCACTGAGATTAAGAAAATCAGTAGCTTAATAAATTAAGTACTTCCTGGTATGGTTACTGTACTGGTAACTCCCAAAAGAATCTGGATTGTGGTGAGGGAACAGAGAAAAAAGCTCATTTAGGACCTGCACTTACGAAGGGGGTAGGTAGCTTTATATCAGCGAGTAAACATTCTGAGAATAATAACAGCTGGAGCTTCTTAAGGTAATTACACAGGGGAAATGATAATGTACTGGGAACTCCTCAGACGAATCTGATTTGTGGTGACGGGAGAGAGATAAAAGCTCATTTAGGAACGACATGAACATGCTGCATACGTAGCTGTTTATCAGTATATATCTCCACTGAGATTAAGAAAAGCAGTAGCTTAATAAATTAAGTATTTCCTGGTATGGATACTGTACTGGTAACTCCCCAAAAGAATCTGGATTGTGGTGAGGGAACAGAGAAAAAAGCTCATTTAGGAACGAGATGTACATGCTGCGTATGTAGCTGTTTATCATTAAATATCTCCACTGAGATTAAGAAAAGCAGTAGCTTAATAAATTAAGTACTTCTTGGTATGGTTACTGTACTGGTAACGCCCAAAAGAATCTGGATTGTGGTGAGGGAACAGAGAAAAAAGCTCAGTTAGGACCTGCACTTACGAAGGGCGTAGGCAGCTGTATATCAGGGAGTAAACCTTCTGAGAATAAAAACAGCTGGAGCTTGTTAAGGTAAATACACAGGGGACAGGATAATGTACTGGGAACTACTCAGAAGAATCTGATTTGTGGTGAGGGGAGAGAGATAAAAGCTCATTTAGGAACGACATGAACATGCTGCGTAGGTAGCTGTTTATCAGTAAATATCTCCACTGAGATTAAAAAAAGCAGTAGCTTAATAAATTAAGTACTTCCTGGTATGGTTACTGTACTGGTAACTCCCCAAAAGAATCTGGATTGTGGTGAGGGAACAGAGAAAAAAGCTCATTTAGGAAACGACATGAACATGTTGCGTAGGTAGCTGTTTATCAGTAAATATCTCCACTAAAATTAAGAAAAGCAGTAGCTTAATAAATTAAGTACTTCCTGGTATGGTTACTGTACTGGTAACTCCCCAAAAGAATCTGGATTGTGGTGAGGGAACAGAGAAAAAAGCTCATTTAGGACCTGCACTTACGAAGGGGTAGGCAGCTGTATATCAGGGAGTATCGATTCTGAGAATAAAAACAGGGAGCTTGTTAAGGTAATTACACAGGGGAAAGGATAATGTACTGGGAACTCCTCAGAAGAATCTGATTTGTGGTGAGGGGAGAGAGATAAAAGCTCATTTAGGAACGACATGAACATGCTGCGTATGTAGCTGTTTATCAGTAAATATCTCCACTGAGATTAAGAAAAGCAGGAGCTTAATAAATTAAGTACTTCCTGGTATGGTTACTGTACTGGTAACTCCCCAAAAGAATCTGGATTGTGGTGAGGGAACAGAGAAAAAAGCTCATTTAGGACCTGCACTTACGAAGGGGGTAGGCAGCTTTATATCAGGGAGTATCGATTCTGAGAATAAAAACAGCTGGAACTTGTTAAGGTAATTTACACAGGGGAAAGGATAATGTACTGGGAACTCCTCAGAAGAATCTGATTTGTGGTGAGGGGAGAGAGATAAAAGCTCATTTAGGAACGACATGAACATGCTGTGTAGGTAGCTGTTTATCAGTAAATATATCCACTGAGATTTAGAAAAGCAGTAGCTTAATAAATTAAGTACTTCCTGGTATGGTTACTGTACTGGTAACTCCCCAAAAGAATCTGGATTGTGGTGAGGGAACAGAGAAAAAAGCTCATTTAGGACCTGCACGTACCAAGGGGGTAGGCAGCTGTATATCAGGGAGTATCGATTCTGAGAATAAAAACAGCTGGAGCTTGTTAAGGTAATTACACAGGGGAAAGGATAATGTACTGGGAACTCCTCAGAAGAATCTGACTTGTGGTGAGGGGAGAGAGATAAAAGCTCATTTAGGAACAACATGAACATGCTACGTAGGTAGCTGTTTATCAGTAAATATCTCCACTGAGATTAAGAAAAGCAGTAGCTTAATAAATTAAGTACTTCCTGGTATGGTTACTGTACTGGTAACTCCCCAAAAGAATCTGGATTGTGGTGAGGGAACAGAGAAAAAAGCTCATTTAGGACCTGCACTTACGAAGGGGGTAGGCAGCTGTATATCAGGGAGTATCGATTCTGAGAATAAAAACAGCTGGAGCTTGTTCAGGTAATTACAGATGGGAAAGGATAATGTACTGGGAACTCCTCAGAAGAATCTGATTTGTGGTGAGGGGAGAGAGATAAAAGCTCATTTAGGAACGACATGAACATGCTGCGTAGGTAGCTGTTTATCAGTCAATATCTCCACTGAGATTAAGAAAAGCAGTAGCTTAATAAATTAAGTACATCCTGGTATGGTTACTGTACTGGTAACTCCCCAAAAGAATCTGGATTGTGGTGAGGGAACAGAGAAAAAAGCTCATTTAGGAACGACATGAACATGCTGCGTAGTTAGCTGTTTATCAGTAAATATCTCCACTGAGATTAAGAAAAGCAGTAGCTTAATAAATTAAGTACTTCCTGGTATGGTTACTGTACTGGTAACTCCCCAAAAGAATCTGGATTGTGGTGAGGGAACAGAGAAAAAAGCTCATTTAGGACCTGCACTTACGAAGGGGGTAGGCAGCTGTATATCAGGGAGTATCGATTCTGAGAATAAAAACAGCTGGAGCTTGTTAAGGTAATTACACAGGGGAAAGGATAATGTACTGGGAACTCCTCAGAAGAATCTGATTTGTGGTGAGGGGAGAGAGATAAAAGCTCATTTAGGAACGACATGAACATGCTGCGTAGGTAGCTGTTTATCAGTAAATATCTCCACTGAGATTAAGAAAAGCAGTAGCTTAATAAATTAAGTACTTCCTGGTATGGTTACTGTACTGGTAACTCCCCAAAAGAATCTGGATTGTGGTGAGGGAACAGAGAAAAAAGCTCATTTAGGACCGGCACTTACGAAGGGGGTAGGCAGCTGTATATCAGGGAGTAAACCTTCTGAGAATAAAAACAGCTGGAGCTTGTTAAGGTAATTACACAGGGGAAAGGATAATGTACTGGGAACTCCTCAGAAGAATCTGATTTGTGGTGAGGGGAGAGAGATAAAAGCTCATTTAGGAACGACATGAACATGCTGCGTAGGTAGCTGTTTATCAGTAAATATCTCCACTGAGATTAAGAAAAGCAGTAGCTTAATAAATTAAGTACTTCCTGGTATGGTTACTGTACTGGTAACTCCCCAAAAGAATCTGGATTGTGGTGAGGGAACAGAGAAAAAAGCTCATTTAGGACCTGCACTTACGAAGGGGGTAGGCAGCTGTATATCAGGGAGTATCGATTCTGAGAATAAAAACACCTGGAGCTTGTTAAGGTAATTACACAGGGGAAAGGATAATGTACTGGGAACTCCTCAGTAGAATCTGATTTGTGGTGAGGGGAGAGAGATAAAAGCTCATTTAGGAACGACATGAACATGCTGCGTAGGTAGCTGTTTATCAGTAAATATCTCCACTGAGATTAAAAAAGCAGTAGCTTAATAAATTAAGTACTTCCTGGTATGGTTACTGTACTGGTAACTCCCCAAAAGAATCTGGATTGTGGTGAGGGAACAGAGAAAAAAGCTCATTTAGGAACGACATGAACATGTTGCGTAGGTAGCTGTTTATCAGTAAATATCTCCACTGAAAATTATGAAAAGCAGTAGCTTAATAAATTAAGTACTTCCTGGTATGGTTACTGTACTGGTAACTCCCCAAAAGAATCTGGATTGTGGTGAGGGAACAGAGAAAAAAGCTCATTTAGGACCTGCACTTACGAAGGGGGTAGGCAGCTGTATATCAGGGAGTATCGATTCTGAGAATAAAAACAGCTGGAGCTTGTTAAGGTAATTACACAGGGGAAAGGATAATGTACTGGGAACTCCTCAGAAGAATCTGATTTGTGGTGAGGGGAGAGAGATAAAAGCTCATTTAGGAACGACATGAACATGCTGCGTAGGTAGCTGTTTATCAGTAAATATCTCCACTGAGATTAAGAAAAGCAGGAGCTTAATAAATTAAGTAAGTCCTGGTATGGTTACTGTACTGGTAACTCCCAAAAGAATCTGGATTGTGGTGAGGGAACAGAGAAAAAAGCTCATTTAGGACCTGCACTTACGAAGGGGGTAGGCAGCTGTATATCAGGGAGTATCGATTCTGAGAATAAAAACAGCTGGAGCTTGTTAAGGTAATTACACAGGGGAAAGGATAATGTACTGGGAACTCCTCAGAAGAATCTGATTTGTGGTGAGGGGAGAGAGATAAAAGCTCATTTAGGAACGACATGAACATGCTGCGTAGGTAGCTGTTTATCAGTAAATATCTCCACTGAGATTAAGAAAAGCAGGAGCTTAATAAATTAAGTACTTCCTTGTATGGTTACTGTACTGGTAACTAACCAAAAGAATCTGGATTGTGGTGAGGGAACAGAGAAAAAAGCTCATTTAGGACCTGCACTTACGAAGGGGGTAGGCAGCTGTATATCAGGGAGTATCGATTCTGATAATAAAAACAGCTGGAGCTTGTTAAGGTAATTACACAGGGGAAAGGATAATGTACTGGGAACTCCTCAGAAGAATCTGATTTGTGGTGAGGGGAGAGAGATAAAAGCTCATTTAGGAACGACATGAACATGCTGCGTAGGTAGCTGTTTATCAGTAAATATCTCCACTGAGATTAAGAAAAGCAGTAGCTTAATAAATTAAGTACTTCCTGGTATGGTTACTGTACTGGTAACTCCCCAAAAGAATCTGGATTGTGGTGAGGGAACAGAGAAAAAAGCTCATTTAGGACCTGCACTTACGAAGGGGGTAGGCAGCTGTATATCAGGGAGTATCGATTCTGAGAAGAAAAACAGCTGGAGCTTGTTAAGGTAATTACACAGGGGAAAGGATAATGTACTGGGAACTCCTCAGAAGAATCTGATTTGTGGTGAGGGGAGAGTGATAAAACCTCATTTAGGAACGACATGAACATGCTGCGTAGGTAGCTGTTTATCAGTAAATATCTCCACTGAGATTAAGAAAAGCAGTAGCTTAATAAATTAAGTACTTCCTGGTATGGTTACTGTACTGGTAACTCCCCAAAAGAATCTGGATTGTGGTGAGGGAACAGAGAAAAAAGCTCATTTAGGACCTGCACTTACGAAGGGGGTAGGCAGCTGTATATCAGGGAGTATCGATTCTGAGAATAAAAACAGCTGGAGCTTGTGAAGGTAATTACACAGGGGAAAGGATAATGTACTGGGGAACTCCTCAGAAGAATCTGATTTGTGGTGAGGGGAGAGAGATAAAAGCTCATTTAGGAACGACATGAACATGCTGTGTAGGTAGCTGTTTATCAGTAAATATCTCCACTGAGATTAAGAAAAGCAGGAGCTTAATAAATTAAGTACTTCCTGGTATGGTTACTGTACTGGTAACTCCCCAAAAGAATCTGGATTGTGGTGAGGGAACAGAGAAAAAAGCTCATTTAGGACCTGCACTTACGAAGGGGGTAGGCAGCTGTATATCAGGGAGTATCGATTCTGAGAATAAAAACAGCTGGAGCTTGTTAAGGTAATTACACATGGGAAAGGATAATGTACTGGGAACTCCTCAGAAGAATCTGATTTGTGGTGAGGGGAGAGAGATAAAAGCTCATTTAGGAACGACATGAACATGCTGCGTAGGTAGCTGTTTATCAGTAAATATCTCCACTGAGATTAAGAAAAGCAGGAGATTAATAAATTAAGTACTTCCTGGTATGGTTACTGTACTGGTAACTCCCCAAAAGAATCTGGATTGTGGTGAGGGAACAGAGAAAAAAGCTCAGTTAGGACCTGCACTTACGAAGGGGGTAGGCAGCTGTATATCAGGGAGTATCGATTCTGAGAATAAAAACAGCTGGAGCTTGTTAAGGTAATTACACAGGGGAAAGGATAATGTACTGGGAACTCCTCAGAAGAATCTGATTTGTGGTGAGGGGAGAGAGATAAAAGCTCATTTAGGAACGACATGAACATGCTGCGTAGGTAGCTGTTTATCAGTAAATATCTCCACTGAGATTAAGAAAAGCAGTAGCTTAATAAATTAAGTACTTCCTGGTATGGTTACTGTACTGGTAACTCCCCAAAAGAATCTGGATTGTGGTGAGGGAACAGAGAAAAAAGCTCATTTAGGACCTGCACTTACGAAGGGGGTAGGCAGCTGTATATCAGGGAGTATCGATTCTGAGAATAAAAACAGCTGGAGCTTGTTAAGGTAATTACACAGGGGAAAGGATAATGTACTGGGAACTCCTCAGAAGAATCTGATTTGTGGTGAGGGGAGAGAGATAAAAGCTCATTTAGGAACGACATGAACATGCTGCGTAGGTAGCTGTTTATCAGTAAATATCTCCACTGAGATTAAGAAAAGCAGGAGCTTAATAAATTAAGTAAGTCCTGGTATGGTTACTGTACTGGTAACTACCCAAAAGAATCTGGATTGTGGTGAGGGAACAGAGAAAAAAGCTCATTTAGGACCTGCACTTACGAAGGGGGTAGGCAGCTGTATATCAGGGAGTATCGATTCTGAGAATAAAAACAGCTGGAGCTTGTTAAGGTAATTACACAGGTAAAGGATAATGTACTGGGAACTCCTCAGAAGAATCTGATTTGTGGTGAGGGGAGAGAGATAAAAGCTCATTTAGGAACGACATGAACATGCTGCGTAGGTAGCTGTTTATCAGTAAATATCTCCACTGAGATTAAGAAAAGCAGGAGCTTAATAAATTAAGTACTTCCTTGTATGGTTACTGTACTGGTAACTAACCAAAAGAATCTGGATTGTGGTGAGGGAACAGAGAAAAAAGCTCATTTAGGACCTGCACTTACGAAGGGGGTAGGCAGCTGTATATCAGGGAGTATCGATTCTGATAATAAAAACAGCTGGAGCTTGTTAAGGTAATTACACAGGGGAAAGGATAATGTACTGGGAACTCCTCAGAAGAATCTGATTTGTGGTGAGGGGAGAGAGATAAAAGCTCATTTAGGAACGACATGAACATGCTGCGTAGGTAGCTGTTTATCAGTAAATATCTCCACTGAGATTAAGAAAAGCAGTAGCTTAATAAATTAAGTACTTCCTGGTATGGTTACTGTACTGGTAACTCCCCAAAAGAATCTGGATTGTGGTGAGGGAACAGAGAAAAAAGCTCATTTAGGACCTGCACTTACGAAGGGGGTAGGCAGCTGTATATCAGGGAGTATCGATTCTGAGAAGAAAAACAGCTGGAGCTTGTTAAGGTAATTACACAGGGGAAAGGATAATGTACTGGGAACTCCTCAGAAGAATCTGATTTGTGGTGAGGGGAGAGTGATAAAACCTCATTTAGGAACGACATGAACATGCTGCGTAGGTAGCTGTTTATCAGTAAATATCTCCACTGAGATTAAGAAAAGCAGTAGCTTAATAAATTAAGTACTTCCTGGTATGGTTACTGTACTGGTAACTCCCCAAAAGAATCTGGATTGTGGTGAGGCAACAGAGAAAAAAGCTCATTTAGGACCTGCACTTACGAAGGGGGTAGGCAGCTGTATATCAGGGAGTATCGATTCTGAGAATAAAAACAGCTGGAGCTTGTGAAGGTAATTACACAGGGGAAAGGATAATGTACGGGGAACTCCTCAGAAGAATCTGATTTGTGGTGAGGGGAGAGAGATAAAAGCTCATTTAGGAACGACATGAACATGCTGTGTAGGTAGCTGTTTATCAGTAAATATCTCCACTGAGATTAAGAAAAGCAGGAGCTTAATAAATTAAGTACTTCCTGGTATGGTTACTGTACTGGTAACTCCCCAAAAGAATCTGGATTGTGGTGAGGGAACAGAGAAAAAAGCTCATTTAGGACCTGCACTTACGAAGGGGGTAGGCAGCTGTATATCAGGGAGTATCGATTCTGAGAATAAAAACAGCTGGAGCTTGTTAAGGTAATTACACATGGGAAAGGATAATGTACTGGGAACTCCTCAGAAGAATCTGATTTGTGGTGAGGGGAGAGAGATAAAAGCTCATTTAGGAACGACATGAACATGCTGCGTAGGTAGCTGTTTATCAGTAAATATCTCCACTGAGATTAAGAAAAGCAGGAGATTAATAAATTAAGTACTTCCTGGTATGGTTACTGTACTGGTAACTCCCCAAAAGAATCTGGATTGTGGTGAGGGAACAGAGAAAAAAGCTCAGTTAGGACCTGCACTTACGAAGGGGGTAGGCAGCTGTATATCAGGGAGTATCGATTCTGAGAATAAAAACAGCTGGAGCTTGTTAAGGTAATTACACAGGGGAAAGGATAATGTACTGGGAACTCCTCAGAAGAATCTGATTTGTGGTGAGGGGAGAGAGATAAAAGCTCATTTAGGAACGACATGAACATGCTGCGTAGGTAGCTGTTTATCAGTAAATATCTCCACTGAGATTAAGAAAAGCAGTAGCTTAATAAATTAAGTACTTCCTGGTATGGTTACTGTACTGGTAACTCCCCAAAAGAATCTGGATTGTGGTGAGGGAACAGAGAAAAAAGCTCATTTAGGACCTGCACTTACGAAGGGGGTAGGCAGCTGTATATCAGGGAGTATCGATTCTGAGAATAAAAACAGCTGGAGCTTGTTAAGGTAATTACACAGGGAAAGGATAATGTACTGGGAACTCCTCAGAAGAATCTGATTTGTGGTGAGGGGAGAGAGATAAAAGCTCATTTAGAAACGACATGAACATGCTGCGTAGGTAGCTGTTTATCAGTAAATATCTCCACTGAGATTAAGAAAAGCAGGAGCTTAATAAATTAAGTAAGTCCTGGTATGGTTACTGTACTGGTAACTACCCAAAAGAATCTGGATTGTGGTGAGGGAACAGCGAAAAAAGCTCATTTAGGACCTGCACTTACGAAGGGGTAGGCAGCTGTATATCAGGGAGTATCGATTCTGAGAATAAAAACAGCTGGAGCTTGTTAAGGTAATTACACAGGGAAAGGATAATGTACTGGGAACTCCTCAGAAGAATCTGATTTGTGGTGAGGGGAGAGAGATAAAAGCTCATTTAGGAACGACATGAACATGCTGCGTAGGTAGCTGTTTATCAGTAAATATCTCCACTGAGATTAAGAAAAGCAGGAGCTTAATAAATAAGTACTTCCTTGTATGGTTACTGTACTGGTAACTAACCAAAAGAATCTGGATTGTGGTGAGGGAACAGAGAAAAAAGCTCATTTAGGACCTGCACTTACGAAGGGGGTAGGCAGCTGTATATCAGGGAGTATCGATTCTGATAATAAAAACAGCTGGAGCTTGTTAAGGTAATTACACAGGGGAAAGGATAATGTACTGGGAACTCCTCAGAAGAATCTGATTTGTGGTGAGGGGAGAGAGATAAAAGCTCATTTAGGAACGACATGAACATGCTGCGTAGGTAGCTGTTTATCAGTAAATATCTCCACTGAGATAAGAAAAGCAGTAGCTTAATAAATTAAGTACTTCCTGGTATGGTACTGTACTGGTAACTCCCAAAAGAATCTGGATTGTGGTGAGGGAACAGAGAAAAAAGCTCATTTAGGACCTGCACTTACGAAGGGGGTAGGCAGCTGTATATCAGGGAGTATCGATTCTGAGAAGAAAAACAGCTGGAGCTTGTTAAGGTAATTACACAGGGGAAAGGATAATGTACTGGGAACTCCTCAGAAGAATCTGATTTGTGGTGAGGGGAGAGTGATAAAACCTCATTTAGGAACGACATGAACATGCTGCGTAGGTAGCTGTTTATCAGTAAATATCTCCACTGAGATTAAGAAAAGCAGTAGCTTAATAAATTAAGTACTTCCTGGTATGGTTACTGTACTGGTAACTCCCCAAAAGAATCTGGATTGTGGTGAGGCAACAGAGAAAAAAGCTCATTTAGGACCTGCACTTACGAAGGGGGTAGGCAGCTGTATATCAGGGAGTATCGATTCTGAGAATAAAAACAGCTGGAGCTTGTGAAGGTAATTACACAGGGGAAAGGATAATGTACGGGGAACTCCTCAGAAGAATCTGATTTGTGGTGAGGGGAGAGAGATAAAAGCTCATTTAGGAACGACATGAACATGCTGTGTAGGTAGCTGTTTATCAGTAAATATCTCCACTGAGATTAAGAAAAGCAGGAGCTTAATAAATTAAGTACTTCCTGGTATGGTTACTGTACTGGTAACTCCCCAAAAGAATCTGGATTGTGGTGAGGGAACAGAGAAAAAAGCTCATTTAGGACCTGCACTTACGAAGGGGGTAGGCAGCTGTATATCAGGGAGTATCGATTCTGAGAATAAAAACAGCTGGAGCTTGTTAAGGTAATTACACATGGGAAAGGATAATGTACTGGGAACTCCTCAGAAGAATCTGATTTGTGGTGAGGGGAGAGAGATAAAAGCTCATTTAGGAACGACATGAACATGCTGCGTAGGTAGCTGTTTATCAGTAAATATCTCCACTGAGATTAAGAAAAGCAGTAGCTTAATAAATTAAGTACTTCCTGGTATGGTTACTGTACTGGTAACTCCCCAAAAGAATCTGGATTGTGGTGAGGGAACAGAGAAAAAAGCTCATTTAGGACGTGCACTTACCAAGGGTTTAGGCAGCTGTATATCAGGGAGTATCGATTCTGAGAATAAAAACAGCTGGAGCTTGTTAAGGTAATTACACAGGGGAAAGGATAATGTACTGGGAACTCCTCAGAAGAATCTGATTTGTGGTGAGGGGAGAGAGATAAAAGCTCATTTCGGAACGATATGAACATGCTGCGTAGGTAGCTGTTTATCAGTAAATATCTCCACTGAGATTAAGAAAAGCAGTAGCTTAATAAATTAAGTACTTCCTGGTATGGTTACTCTACTGGTAACTCCCCAAAAGAATCTGGATTGTGGTGAGGGAACAGAGAAAAAATCTCATTTAGGACCTGCACTTACGAAGGGGGTAGGCAGCTGTATATCAGGGAGTATCGATTCTGAGAATAAAAACAGCTGGAGCTTGTTAAGGTAATTACACAGGGGAAAGGATAATGTACTGGGAACTCCTCAGAAGAATCTGATTTGTGGTGAGGGGAGAGAGATAAAAGCTCATTTAGGAACGACATGAACATGCTGCGTAGGTAGCTGTTTATCAGTAAATATCTCCACTGAGATTAAGAAAAGCAGTAGCTTAATAAATTAAGTACTTCCTGGTATGGTAACTGTACTGGTAACTCCCCAAAAGAATCTGGATTGTGGTGAGGGAACAGAGAAAAAAGCTCATTTAGGACCTGCACTTTCGAAGGGGGTAGGCAGCTGTAATATCAGGGAGTATCGATTGTGAGAATAAAAACAGCTGGAGCTTGTTAAGGTAATTACACAGGGGAAAGGATAATGTACTGGAACGCCTCAGAAGAATCTGATTTGTGGTGAGGGGAGAGAGATAAAAGGTCATTTAGGAACGACATGAACATGCTGCGTAGGTAGCTGTTTATCAGTAAATATCTCCACTGAGATTAAGAAAAGCAGGAGCTTAATAAATTAAGTACTTCCTGGTATGGTTACTGTACTGGTAACTCCCCAAAAGAATCTGGATTGTGGTGAGGGAACAGAGAAAAAAGCTCATTTAGGACCTGCACTTACGAAGGGGGTAGGCAGCTGTATATCAGGGAGTATCGATTCTGAGACATAAAAACACCTGGAGCTTGTTAAGGTAATTACACAGGGGAAAGGATAATGTACTGGAACTCCTCAGAAGAATCTGATTTGTGGTGAGGGGAGAGAGATAAAAGCTCATTTAGGAACGACATGAACATGCTGCGTATGTAGCTGTTTATCAGTAAATATCTCCACTGAGATTAAGAAAAGCAGGAGCTTAATAAATTAAGTACTTCCTGGTATGGTTACTGTACTGGTAACTCCCCAAAAGAATCTGGGTTGTGGTGAGGGAACAGAGAAAAAAGCTCATTTAGGACCTGCAACTTACGAAGGGGGTAGGCAGCTGTATATCAGGGAGTATCGATTCTGAGAATAAAAACAGCTGGAGCTTGTTAAGGTAATTACACAGGGGAAAGGATATGTACTGGGAACTCCTCAGAAGAATCTGATTTGTGGTGAGGGGAGAGAGATAAAAGCTCATTTAGGAACGACATGAACATGCTGCGTAGGTAGCTGTTTATCAGTAAATATCTCCACTGAGATTAAGAAAAGCAGTAGCTTAATAAATTAAGTACTTCCTGTATGGTTACTGTACTGGTAACTCCCCAAAAGAATCTGGATTGTGGTGAGGGAACAGAGAAAAAAGCTCATTTAGGACCTGCACTTACGAAGGGGGTAGGCAGCTGTATATCAGGGAGTAAACCTTCTGAGAATAAAAACAGCTGGAGCTTGTTAAGGTAATTACACATGGGAAAGGATAATGTACTGGGAATTCCTCAGAAGAATCTGATTTGTGGTGAGAGGAGAGAGATAAAAGCTCATTTAGGAACGACATGAACATGCTGCGTAGGTAGCTGTTTATCAGTAATTATCTCCACTGAGATTAAGCAAAGCAGTAGCTTAATAAATTAAGTACTTCCTGGTATGGTTAATGTACTGGTAACTCCCCAAAAGAATCTGGATTGTGGTTTGGGACAGAGAATAAAGCTCATTTATGACCTGCACTTACGAAGGGGGTAGGCAGATGTATATCAGGGAGTAAACCTTTAGAGAATAAAAACAGCTAGAGCTTGTTAAGGTAATTTCACAGGGGAAAGGATAATGTACTGGGTACTTCTCAGAAGACTCTGATTTTGTGGTGAGGGAGAGAGATAAAAGCTCATTTAGGAACGACATGAATATGCAGCGTAGGTAGCTGTTTATCAGTAAATATCTCCACTGAGATTAAGAAAAGCAGTAGCTTAATAAATTAAGTACTTCCTGGTATGGTTACTGTACTGGTAACTCCCCAATAGAATCTGGATTGTGGTGAGGGAACAGAGAAAAAAGCTCATTTAGGACCTGCACTTACGAAGGGGGTAGGCAGCTGTATGTCAGGGAGTAAACCTTCTGAGAATAAAAACAGCTGGAGCTTGTTAAGGTAATTACACAGGGGAACGGATAATGTACTGGGAATTCCTCAGAAGAATCTTATTTGTGGTGAGGGGAGAGAGATAAAAGTTCATTTAGGAACGACATGAACATGCTGCGTAGGTTGCTGTTTATCAGTAAATAAATCCACTGAGATTAAGAAAATCAGTAGCTTAATAAATTAAGTACTTCCTGGTATGGTTACTGTACTGGTAACTCCCCAAAAGAATCTGGATTGTGGTGAGGGAACAGAGACAAAAGCTCATTTAGGACCTGCACTTACGAATGGGGTAGGCAGTTGTATATCAGGGAGTAAACCTTCTGAGAATAAAAACAGCTGGGGCTAGTTAAGGTAATCACACACGGGAAAGGATAATGTACTGGGAACTCCTCAGAAGAATCTGATTTTTGGTGAGGGGAGAGAGATAAAAGCTCATTTAGGAACGACATGAACATGCTGCATACGTAGTTGTTTATCAGTAAATATCTACACTGAGATTAAGAAAAGCAGTAGCTTAATAAATTAAGTACTTCCTGGTATGGATACTGTACTGGTAACTCCCAAAAGAATCTGGATTGTTGTGAGGGAATAGAGAAAAAAGCTCATTTTAGGAACGACATGAACATGCTGCGTAGGTAGCTGTTTATCAGTAAATATCTCCACTGAGATTAAGAAAAGCAGTAGCTTAATAAATTAAGTACTTCCTGGTATGGTTACTGTACTGGTAACTCCCCAAAAGAATCTGGATTGTGGTGAGGGAACAGAGAAAAAAGCTCAGTTAGGACCTGCACTTAAGAAGGGCGTAGGCAGCTGTATATCAGGGAGTAAACCTTCTGAGAATAAAAACAGCTGGAGCTTGTTAAGGTAATTACACAGGGGAAAGGATAATGTACTGGGAACTCCTCAGAAGAATCTGATTTGTGGTGAGGGGGAGAGAGATAAAAGCTCATTTAGGAACGACAAGAACATGCTGCGTAGGTATCTGTTTATCAGTAAATATCTCCACTGAGATTAAGAAAAGCAGTAGCTTGGGGCTGGGGATATAGCCTAGTGGCAAGAGTGCCTGCCTCGGATACACGAGGCCCTAGGTTCGATTACCCAGCACCACATATACAGAAAACAGCCAGAAGCGGAGCTGTGCTCAAGTGGCAGAGTGCTAGCCCTGAGCGGGAAGAAGCCAGGGACAGTGCTCAGGCCCTGAGTCCAAGGCCCAGGACTGGCCCCAAAACAAACAAACACACACAAAAAAAAGAAAAGCAGTAGCTTAATAAATTAAGTACTTCCTGGTATGGTTACTGTACTGGTAACTCCCCAAAAGAATCTGGATTGTGGTGAGGGAACAGAGAAAAAAAGCTCATTTAGCACCTGCACTTACGAAGGGGGTAGGCAGCTGTATATCAGGGAGTAAACCTACTGAGAATAAAAACAGCTGGAGCTTGTTAAGGTATTACACAGGGGAAAGGATAATGTACGGGGAACTCCTCAGAAGAATCTGATTTGTGGTGAGGGGAGAGAGATAAAAGCTCATTTAGGAACGACATGAACATGCTGCGTAGGTATCTGTTTATCAGTAAATATCTCCACTGAGATTAAGAAAAGCAGTAGCTTGGGGCTGGGGATAGAGCCTAGTGGCAAGAGTGCCTGCCTCGGATACACGAGGCCCTAGGTTC
>NW_025961816.1:0-41879 GCF_023159225.1 Perognathus longimembris pacificus | reverse complement strand
GCAAGCACTCTTGCTACTAGGCCGTATTCCCAGCCCTTGGTACATTTTTAAATTTCTATTATAAAGGCCATGTATGGAGGGGTTACAGTTTCATAATGCATGTAATGAGTACATTTCTTTTTGGACAATGTCAGCCCTTCCCTGGCTCTCTCCCAGTATTTCCCTCTCATTTCCACCCACAAGTTGTATAGTTCATTTTCAACCTAGTGTCTAGTGAGTACCACAGCTCCATTTGTTCCCTCTTGAGGCTGACATCTTAACTTCTGGTTAGGGCTTGAGAGAGAATCTTGGGAAAGCAAATGATGAATGGTGATCTGGGCAAGGAGAGGCCGAGGAGGGCTGTCCCTTCCAAGCTTCCATTCCTAGAGGTACAGAAAACAGAGTCCGCTCCTGCTGGCTGACTCCAGGGTTATGAGCCTTCTCAGTGAGAGCCACCACCAAGGAACAAAGAGCCAAAGCCTTGCATAGAGAACAGCAGAAGCAAGGAGAAGTGTCAAGGAGATGAGAGCAGGCCCCAGGAATGCATCTGTGTAGCCAGGCTTGGTGAGAATGGTGAAATGAATAAGACTGAATCTTAAGTGTTGAAATGAGATGAACAGGATAAATCCAAGTGAACAAAGAGGTATGAGTGGAAGCTGAAATGTCACCAGGATAGCTCTAGTGTGCTCAACAAAGCCTGGTAGAGAGAAGGTACTGGAATCTCAGAACCCTTGCAGGTTTACATGTCCATGGGATTTTTCTCTTTGTAAATTCAACTCTCTCCCTGTAAGAAAAATTGTCCAGATGAAGGAAGATGCTTCCCAGAAGGCTTGGCAGGTACTCACCTAGACAAGTATGGAAGAAAGTTCTAGAAAACCAGTTTGTGGTGTCTCCTTGTGTTAGACATGTGTCATGAGCCATCTGAATTCTCCTCACGTCACCTGTCCCCAGCACCTTCCACCCCTTGATCTACTACTACCTCAAACATTTTCTCAAGGATTCCTGGCAACTTTAGAAGAGCATGCTGCCCTAATGTACACCCTCCCCCTCCTCCTCATTCTACTGTGAGATCAAGTGTGGGGCTCATGCCCTGTGGGGTGAACCTCCTACCAGTGAGAGAAAACACCTGTAGACACATGTGTTCTGGTTCCTGTGGGGACAGAGGCATCCCCGCCAAGGGGAGCCTTTGAAATTGAGAAGTCAGCATGCTTGACACCAGCTCTCTTTCTTCACCACCTCTCTCCTCTTTTCCTTCCTAATAAGGCTTTGCCTGGGGCTCTGCTTCTGGGGAGCTCTGGCTGAGATAGGGATGAGAACTGGCAGGGCATTTGCAGAGTTCAGTCCTAAGGGTCTGTGCCAGATTTGCCTTTAAAATCAACTTAAATGTTGTAAATGTTAGCTCTGAAGATTCCAGACCCAGGGAGAGGGAAGGGGAAGAAGAGAGCAGGGGGAGGAGAAGGGGAAGGAAAGGAAAAGGGGAGGGGCAGGGAGATTGAGGGGGAAGGAGACTGGGGGCACAGGAGAATTGGGGAGAGAGGAGAGGAGGTTGGAGAGGAAAGGACAGAGGATGGGAGGGGAGGGGAGGGGAGAGGGAGCTGCCTTCTTCCTAAGTTCTATCTACAAGTGCTCCCTTGTGTTGCAGGAGAAAGTGGAAGAAGTTCTTTCCAGCCCTGCCCCAGCACAACCCTAAGGCTGTGGTTGCAGGCCTCCTTTCCCAGGTGGAGGTGGGGAGATTTCTCTCTCCTTCGCTTCGTGGTGGGAATAATGTGAGAGCCACAGCAATTGGGGAAAAGAAAGGATGCTCAAGACATGATTACTACAGTCACTGTGACGACCAAATCTGAACCTAGCAAGCTTTTTCAACAAAGGAAGCTGACTTGTCTTTCAATGGACTGACTGATGGCCAAGTGAAGTATCTACAGATATGTTGTTCATAGAAGCCAAAACGACCTCTCCAAGACCCTGAAATCCATCTATTGCTGTGGCCTGAGTCATTCCTATGTTCTAATTCTTTTTCTTTTTCTTTTTCTTTTTCTTTTTAAATTGTGGAGTTTGAACTCAGGGGCTGTCCCTGTCCCTAAACTGCTATTGTTTCCCCCTATACCACTCTACCACGTTGAGCCACAGCTCCACTTCTGTTTTCTTTTTTTTTTTTTTTTGTTGTTGTTTTTTGTGTGGTTAATTGGAGATACATCTCGTGGACTTTCCTGCCTGGGCTGGCTTTGAACTGCGATTCTGAGATCTCAGCCACCTGGGTAGCTAGGATTGCAGGTGTGAGCCACCAGTGCCCAGCTCTTTCTTGTTCTTGATCACTCTTCTCCCTCTTTCTACCATTCTTCATGGAATTCCAGGGTGCAGTCTTCAGCTTTTTGCTCTGATTTTTGTTTTCTTCTTGAAATAATTCCCAAGGCCTTTATTCCCCAGATAATACTACTGGGCTTTCCCCTATGGCTGTTCCTGTTAGCCATGTCACCAGCAGGCTCAGGACCAAGTCATCTTCCATGAATCCTGTCTTCACCACACCCCCACGCCCACCACATTAGTGTGGCCATAGATTTGAGATGGCTTTCTTCCCCTGTGACATTCCCATTTCTTCTATCACCTCGCCTGAGATTTTGGCTTGTTTATTTTGTGCTTGATGTTACAGAATACCACAGACTGAGTCACTTGCCAGCCGTACACATCTCTTTGTGTTACAGGTCTGGAGAATGACCAGTCTAATATTGGGGGCTGCATCCCAATATCTGAGACCCTCTTGCTGCATTGGCTGAAGGTTTTGGGATGGCAGGTGGGGCAAGAGCCCTTCAATAGTTAGCATTGGTCCATTCATTCTGACCTGGGAAGAATTAAGGATAGAGTTTTCAATACCTACGATGTAAAGAACACCTTCCAACCACAGTCTCATGCATGGCTCCTAAGTGACTGCATCAGGGACCCAATGACACACTCTTTTTCTCTAGCTCATCCTGCACTTTTCCTCTTGGACCAGTCTTCCCAGAGCATCTTTCATTGTGTCCTGTCACCCACCCACACCCCAAACCACCAACACTATTTCCTAGAGCACCAAACCCGAGTTCCACCTGCCTGGGGGTGGCAGGGGTGGGAAAGACAGGAGGGGAGGGGAAGGAGGAGCAACGCCAGCCTCCTCTCCTTGACAGTTCCCGAGGAGCAGGCCATGGGCAGCCACCCAGCAGGGCTTGTGCTCTAGTTTAGACGGAATTTTTATTTGGTTCTAATTACAAGCGAACACCATGTCACCCCCACTCCTTAGCCACTAAATCCTGCTACTCTCACCAAGAGAAGCTGACAAATGAGCAGTTTCCCACACTTCCACCCACAAGATGGGATAAAAGAAGGATCGATTGAGTGACTCAGGGCCTCCTCCTGCTGCCAGGCCTATCGTCTTGCAAGGGGCACACTTCCTGAGGTGCCCATTGTCCAGTGCCTGTGTACATGGCCTGGCTGGGTTCTCTGATCATGATGGGGAGGGGGAGCCTTGGGAGCTGTTTAAAGTCTCCGCTCAAGGCCTATTACCTGGTTTATGGGAATCTTACAAGCTGCAGTGGAGTATGTATATGTGTGTTGATATTGGGGCTTGAACTCAGGACCTTATGGTCTTGATTGGCTTTCCCAGTCGTGACAGGTGCTTTACCTCTTGAGCCAGTTCCTCTTTGGGGTTTGTGATGGTTAATTGGAAATAAAAGTCTTGCAGGTTTATCTGGCCAGACTAGCTCTGATTTTAATACTTAGGGTTATAAGCAGAAGCCAGCAGGGCAGGACTTTGCACATGCCTCTGGATGCTCTGGGGTAGGATACTGCTATGTAGCTCAGGCTGACTGCAACCTCATGATCCTCCAGTCTCAGCTTCCCAGGTGCTAGGATTACAGGCATGCATAAGCACTCCCAGCCATTGCTTCCTTTCTTTGCAGATATAGAGATCTATCACCAAGCCTTCCTTCTGGGTCTGATTTTCTGCCATTTAACCTGGCATCTTGGGCACATGCCTTTGTTCTCTCAGATGTCCTCCACTTCCTCATGCGTTTTCTTCTTTGGTGTGCACAGGCAGCTGTCTGGGTTCCCAGGGCTGCAGCAAACTGAGCCTGAGGTTGCCAGAAAGGAAGGGCAAGCTCACTAAGTCTGGAGGGGCTAAGCTGAAAGATCTCCAGGGTAAAAACTCAGCATGGATTTATGGAAGAAAGTTCTTTTCATTTGAAAGTACCAAGTAAAAGAGCCTGAAGACAAAAGAGGGGATTAATGACAGATTTGTCTGGCAGAAAGAAAAGGCCCCTTGGAGTTGAGTGGTTACAAACTCTAAACAAAGATAGAACTGGCTCTGCTGTGTGACTTGAAGGAGTTGACTTTACCTCTCTGAACCTCTGTAAGATACACAGAGTAATTAATCACAGTCCTGTGGAGATTAAATATCAAGGATTTAATGAAGAGCCTGGACCATAGCAACATACAAAAATAACAAAGGCCCCAGACTAAAATGGCAAGTCTGAGTACTGGTTCTTTCCTTTCTTCCCTCTTCCTCGCTTCCTCTTTCCTTTCTTCCTTCTTCCCTCTGCCATCTATCTCTTCTACCCTTCTCTTCTTTCCTCCTTTTCTTCCTTCCCCTTCCTTCCTCCCTCCCTCCTTCCCTTCCTTCCTTTACTTTTGACATAAAATGGATATGACATACAGCCTACCATTTTAACCATTTTAAAGTGGAGTCATTCATTACATCCTCATCATTAGCCCTCCATCACCACCAGCTATCTCCAGAGCTTCTTTTTTTTGGTCATTGCAAACTGAACTCTATCTTCATTAAGCAGTAACTTCCGCCCCTCCACCCCACCCCAGGCTCAACTTTCAGACTGGCCTTTTCCATGAGGGGCTGGGTGCTATGAATTTACCAGCCCACATGCACAGATATGAGCTCATTTTCTAGGATGTGAAATATTGTTCCATTTCCAGTTTTTGGTCGAGTCAGTTATTTTACACTCAGTTAAAGGTAGAGGTTAGTGCCTAGAAAACTAATAGAGTTACCATAGATTCTGTCCAATAGCAATGCAAATGATTTCTGTCCAGGAGAAAAGAAAGTTAACTCAAGGTCTGAGTTAAAGCCTACAGGGTATTTTAACAGCATCAGGGAAAGAAAGAAAAAATCTATATAATTTTAATAAGGATAATTTTTGCTTCTAGTTTCATCATGCTCTGCTTTTCAGAAAGCCCACTGTCGTATTTGCACGCATTTGTTATCCCTTCGTTTCCCAAGTATTTCTCCAATGTTGCCCTTCCTTAGGATAAGCTTGGCTCTGGAGAAACAGCCACTTGCCCTTGTTTGGATGTTAATGATGGAGCCCAACTTCTCCTAGTGCCAGACTCTTATCTAAGCCTTTATTTCCCAGGGGGTCAAGTTTAATTGTGGCCCCTCTTTCTGAAGCATCATGAACGAAATGGCTCTGATAAGGGAATTCCAGGCTTTGTACATCATTGAAATAATCGGGGGAATATTTATGATTAGACTGCCTTTGTCTCCATTTTCAATTGGGTCCCCTTCACCCAGTTTTGATTTCCAGCCAGGAGACCAACCATCACTTCTCCCTGTTGAGCCACTGATTATGTCCATACCACCAAACTCTTCCTCCCTCCCACTGTCAGGCTCCAGGCCAGTACTGCCCACCCTAATCTTCTTGACATCACGCATCAGACAATTTCACACCCAGCCTCCATGTGGTGGAGTCTGCCAGGCAGGCACATGGGCATCAAGAGCCCTGATGGATCACTGGAGACTTCCCTCCCTCAGCTGCCACTAATGTGTGTGTGTGTGTGTGTGTGTGTGTGTGTGTGTGTGTGTGACCTTGTTCTCAGCCCTCCCACCCCATCCCCACCCCTGGTGTGGCTCTGCCTATGCCATGAGTTCTACTTTCCATCAATTCCAGTGTCATTGCACGGTGTCCCACATTAACACAACCTACTTCTTCTGTGTCGTGAGGGGAGGCAGGCAAAGGAGAGATGACCTCTGTCCTCAAGGAGGTGACAGACCTATGAGGAAACAGATCCATATACAGAGAGGGCAAAGGAGAGGAGGAAGTGTCTGGAACCTCAGAACTTGTGGCTGGGCTTGGGGGAAGGAGTGAGCACTCTATCTGGGCAGCTCATTGGGTGGGTGGATAGAGGTATTAGGTGGATAGAGGTGTTTTCTAGCCACTTACTCAGCCTTTTAGACAACACTTGAATTTTGGGGTTGAAGTAATTCTTGTGGAGAATCTTGCTTTCTCCTTAACCTTTGGCTTTCTATCAGATGGTGATGATGATGATGATGATGATGATGATGATGATGATGATGATTGATTGATTGATTGATTGATTGATTGCAGTGCTGGGGATAGAACTCAGGACCTTCAGCATGTTAGGAAAGTGTACCATTGAGCCATACTGTAGCCCTTCTGTTTGTTATTTTAGCCTGGTGATTAGTAAGAGTGTGGAACAGGAAGAAGAATAGGAAACAATAGGAGAAGGGTGAATGGGAGTGGGACAGGCTGGGATTTTATATCCAGTTCTTCTTGCCTAGGGAAAAGAGCTCCTTTTCCACTAAGCCCAGGAAGTGCTTTGCTCTTCTGAGCTGATAGGATGAGGTGTCTTTCTTCTGAGTAGTAGCCGGCCACTCTTCACCACTCCTGTTTTCTACCTTTTCTTTCCCATTGGTTAGGACTAAGAGCCTTGCTGTCTTATCCATTCCCCTTCTGCAGTCCTACTAGAATTCAGTTACTCAGCACCAGATGATGAACTAGGGTGCTGTGAGTAGTTCTCTCTGTCCTTGTCTTCCTGAGTGCCTACTCCCTTGCTTTTGGTGTGGGGTGGGTTCTTGAACTCAGGACATCATGTACTTTCTTAGATTTTTTTGGTTGTTTAAGGTTGTTTAGAGACCTCCTCATATCCACTTCTAGCTTTTTGCTGATTAGTTGAATATGAGTCTCCAGGAGTCTGTGGCTGCCTCAATCCTGATATCTCTGACTCCTGAGTATTTAGGATTACAAGCACAAGCCTTCTCCCTTGGTTTTGTACCCCAGTTGCTCCTCTAGCTCATGCTGTTCCTGGACCTCACTCTCCCCATCATTCAGGAACAGATAGAACTGCTAACATAGAAGCTAGTTGTCCTTCCTCAATCGAGACTTCATCAGGGCACTGTCAGCTTCCACCCATCCCTCTTTCACTCGCCCGATATAGCCTCTGCCTTTCCTTAACTCATCCATTGAAAGACAAGTACATTCAAGTTGTAAACAGATCCTATTTAACCAACACTAAAAGTAAACTGAAAGCTAACAGAAAACCCAACATTTCTGCTCTACTAACGTTAAGCAAGTTTTATATATTTTTCTTCTTCAAAGAGTTGTTAACACAGGATATAAAGACATATGATATTAATTTCTAGAATGTCTCTGGAATTGAAGAATTAAAAGTAGCCATCACTTCCATTCTGATGCAAGCCAGTTCTAAAGGGACAGTCTGATGTTCTGGAGTTCCCGTGGTGGAGGGAGGACAGAGTGTGGGAAAGTCACCATGGTTTTCCTAGGATGTCAGGAGGCTCAGTTTAACAATCCCATCAATGAATCCCAGGTGGATTTCAGGAACAGCAGTGGTTGAGAATGTTGGATCTTGAAACATAAACAAGGGCAGCCAAATGAATAATTCAGCACTTTTTTTTGAACATAAAAGACTTGGAAGGCTGTCCTTGTGGGATGTAGAGCAATTCTTTCCAGTGCTGTCTCCTTTTAGACAAGACCCTGCCTTTGACCTTCTCTTTAACACACATAATATGTATCTTTGGCCTCAGAAGTGGAAGGCTATTTAATGTTGGGATGGAATTCTTTCCTCCCCTCCACCCCTTTTCTTTCCTTGATTTCTTTAGAAAGGCACGTGATCCTAAATCCAAGCAAGGGAAATTGATAATACCTGTCCTCACAGCTAGCAATACAATGATTTCTCAGGACTTATATCATTTAGATAAGTGACTAGGCCTTAAGTAATGTTGATAGGATCCTAGTGATTTATGCTTGAGTGATATCTTCCCTGGTCACTCTAGGTAAAAGTCTCATACAAAAGATCATACATATCATTATCTGAATCTCACATTTCTAGTTAGAAGATGATTGTGTCTCTACTAGAACATATATAAACTCCTCAAGGGTTGTGGCTTTGCCTTATTCATGAGCACATCATCAATTAATATCATGGTGTACCTCCTCACAGAGAGGGCAAGCAATTTATCTTGGCTGAATGGATACAAATGTATGAATGAGTCGCCTTGTGCTAATGAGTAATCCATGGAAGTAGATAATAGTGTGTTTCAGTTCTTTCATGGAGTAGTCCTTGTACTCAAGATATATTTGGTTACACTTGGCAGGGAGCACATTAACCATGGCAGATAAGACAGTAAGCAAGACAAACATTGTTCCTTCATCTATGGAGCTTAGCATGTTGGAAGAAATGTAGGCAAAAATCAGGTGCTTTCAGTGAATGTTAATGGTACATCTTTTATTTATAAATCAACTAAATAAACCAATAACTTACAGCGAGATACAAGGGGTAATCAAGAGTCTCCCACCAAAGAAAAGCCCAGGCCCAGATGGATTCACCAGTGAATTCTATAAAACCTTTAGTGAGGAGCTAATACCAGTACTCCTCAAACTCTTCCGCGAAATAGAAACAGCTTCATAGAATGAGTCTGAGATTTCTCCCTCTAATATTATACTCATCCCAAACCAGGCAAAGACCTAACAAAAAAAGAGAATTACAGACCAATATCACTAATGAACACAGACGCAAAACTCCTCAATAAAATATTAGCTGACAGGATCCAGAAACTGATCAAGAAAATTATGCTTCCTGACCAAATAGGCTTCATCCCACAGACACAAGGATGGTTCAACATCCGTAAATCAATCAACGTAATTCACCACATAAACAGAACTAAAATCAAGAATCACATTGTTATCTCAGTCGATGCCCAAAAAGCCTTTGACAAAATACAACATCCATACTTATTAAAAGCTCTGGAGAGAACAGGAATAGATGGAACATTCCTTAAAACAATAAAAGCCATATGCAACAGACCAACTGCTAATATCATATTAAATGGGGAGAAACTAAAATCATTCCCCCTAAACTCAGGAACGAGACAAGGATGCTCACTCTTCCCACTTCTTTTCAACATCGTGCTAGAATCCCTAGCCATAGCAATAAGGCAAGAGGAGGACATCAAAGGGATCCACATCGGCAAAGAAGAAATCAAACTATCCCTATTTGCAGATGACATGATCTTATATCTGAAGGACCCAAAAAACTCAGTCCCCAAACTCCTACACCTAATAAACCATTTTGGCAAAGTAGCAGGATACAACATCAATCCACAAAAGTCAGCAGCTTTTCTGTACACCAGCAATGTACAAGCAGAAAAGGAAATTATGGAAATAATACCATTTACAATAGCTAAAAAAAGAATAAATTACCTAGGGACAACCTAACTAAAGACGTGAAGGACCTATTTAATGAGAACTATAAAAATCTAATAAGGGAAATCAAAGAAGACACAAGGAGATGGAAAGACTTCCCATGCGCATGGGTAGGCAGAATCAATATAGTGAAAATGGCCATATTGCCCAAATTGTTATACAAATTCAATGCAATCCCCATCAAGATCCCAGCTACATTCTTCACTGAAATAGAGAAAGCAACCCGTAAATTTATATGGAACAGCAAAAGACCTAGAATAGCCAAAACAATTCTAGGCTAAAAAACCAGTGCAGGAGGTATCACAATACCAGATTTCAAGCTCTGTTATATAGCCAACATAACCTACTGGGTATTGGTATAAAAACAGACCTGAAGACCAATGGAATAGAATTGAAGACCCAGAAATAAAACCACACTCTTACAGTCAGCTGATATTTGACAAAGGAGCTAAAGACATACAATGGAAAAAACATAGCCTCTTCAACTACTGGTGCTGGGAAAACTGGGTAGCCATATGTAGAAAACTCAAAGTAGACCCTAGCCTATCACCATGCACCAAGATCAACTCAATAATTCTATGCTCCTGCCATCCTCTTAGGCCAAGTAACAGAAATTTGTAATGATCATGGACTTCTTCTCCAGCCCACTCCTTACAAAGCTTATTTTCCAGCTTATTTCATCTCTGTCTACCTGCTGCTGACCCTCACCCCCATTCATTCCAGAGTTGCCTGTGGACTGAACCCTGGCTCACTTTTGTAACTGTGCCAGTGTGTGTTCCCCAAATCCCTGGGGATGTTTCTCCTGTAGTAAGTTGCTCTTCTAGAAAGTCTTCAGCTGCTACCCACACCCTACATGATTCACAACAGAATCTGATTCGCAGCTAGTGAAACCCTGAGGAGTAAAACTGTTATTCGTGAGAAAAAAAAATAAACAAGATTTAGCTCAGGAGCAATTAAGGAGGATTTGATTCCCTTTGTAATAAAAACCACACAATGTTGTTTTTAGATTCTTTTTCCCTTTACATCTCAAACCTATATGTTTTGAGAAAATATGTTGGTGCTCAATTCTGGGAATGCAAGATGTGAGGAAGTACAGTTAAGGGGTGACTTAATTGAGTTTATTTGAATGTCTGGGGGGTAAGATAGTTAACTATCTTGAGAAAGAAAAGAAGGCTTCATTAAAGGAGCTCTCGAAGTTTGAAGGTTTGTAGAATTCTGTCTTAGCTCTCCTGTTAGTGAATTCGTCCTCATTCTGGGTTCCCTGGGCCAAAATTGCAGGAAGGCCTGGGCTGGGCGGTTCTCACTGGATATCAAACACATCTTGTAGTCAGATGTCTGTTGAGGACACAATGAGCGGCAAGGTTTATTGGACAGAACATGCAAGCAGGCTTCATGCATGGCTGGCAGCTGATGCTACAAGTACACAGAAAAGCACTGATTCTTCATTTGTGCTGCCACTGTCCAAGGGGTACCTGCAAGTAGGAGAAAAGTCAGCATCTCAGCCTCCACTTTGCTTCACTGCTCTGCTCTGAGCCATTCTCTCTTGCTGTCACTGAGGGTTCCAGGCAAAACAGTAAAATTCCTGTGACCAGAGTCATATCTCCTCCCTAGACAGTGTGGGCTTTCTTACAGAAACAAAGCCCTGATGTACCTATCCTGAGATTGGAGCACCATGCATCTGGCCACATACCCCAATTAGGACTACTACATTTTTCAGACTTCTCACTAATTGCTCCAATTCTTTCTGTATTTAAACCCAAAGCTCAGATCAGTACCCTGGATGTGTGCCTAAAGGCATAGTCTCTTGTTCCCCCCTGGCAGCACGGCCATGATAACATCTCCTTTGTTTGACTTTCACCACTACTTATCTCTTTAATTGAAATAGTGGAGCAAGTGGCCTAACCTGGCATGGGGGAACCTTTGAACCCTCTGATTTCTTCTTATGTGGTAACTAGAATCCCCCTGAGCAAACATTCCAACCCAAGCCAGGTGGAATCCGACTGACATTTTCCAGCCCAGCTTCAGATGTGAGACAGACAGTGATGGTATTAGCTGATGCAGTGACAGGCCCGCCCACAGTCGAAGAGGAGGCTGAGACACCTAACACACGAAAGAAAGAGGATGAGATAATTGCAGCGATTTCAAAGAAACCCAGACTACTACCATCCTAGATCACAAGCCTTCAGATTTCCTTGAGCCCTTCTCTGGGGATTTGTCCCAAGCTCATGTCTAACTCAGCATGTGAGATCCGCTTGACCATAGGCTTCTTCACAGTACCTCTTTGGCTTTTCATCCTCTTCTATACTTGGGGAAAAAATCACCATAGGTTCCACTTCTCCCTCTTTGCCCTCTTCTTCCTCTTCTCCCTCTTGCTAGCTGATTTTTTTTCCAAGTCAGTTAATAGATCCTAACTTGCATGTAGAATGTCTGCAGTATATTTTTATGTTTTACAAAGTAAAGATCTAAAAACAATTAAATTCCTCTTTGCAATATCTTTCACTAGAGGACAGTACACATGAATCTTACAATACACACCATTTCAATGAAGAGTTTCTGTGGTGTTTACAGGCATCTAATTGTCCTTTTCTTTCATATAATAGAATGAAATTCCTTCTCAACAAAACTCCACGGATAGTCATTTGGAAATAATGGTAGTGGGTTGGACCAGCCTTAGAAAAGAAAATCTATTGAGAGCTGCTTTAGTACCTAAGAAATTGCATTCTACCTAGCATTTTCAAGCCATGGGCCACTAATAGGTAAGTATCTTGAAAACATACTCTTGCTTTCAAAACTGAATAACCACCAGTAATTCATCAGCCAGGTGAATACAGCTTTCTACCTTTCTGGGCCTCTCAGGTCAGCCTCAGTGTTATGCTCCTATGAGTTGCTTAATAATAAACAAATAAGAACAACACTGGACCCTTTGTACTTCTGCTTGAGTCAGGATGCAAGAGTATCACTTCTGTGTGAGGCAGTTCTGAAGATGGGCCTTCTCAGTCAAAAGCAAATATTTCTGGATTACCTGAGCACTTCCACAAATTATTTAAACTGTTACCCCAACACAAGGAAATCGTAAATCAAGGAGAAATAGCATTCCACTGAGGGGACAACAGGAATACAGAATACAATTATGAACAAGCCAGGTGTGATGGTTCAGGTCTGTAATCCCAGTACTCAGGAGGTAGTGGTAGGAAGATCACAAGTTCCACAACAGCCTGGGCTACATATTGAGACTCTGTCTCAACGAACCAGGGACTGGAGATATAGCTCAGTGCTAGAATATTTGTCTAGCATATTCAAGGCCCTTGGGTTCAATCCCCAGTACTGCAGAAAGAAATAAACATGGATTATTTTTAGAATTTAAAAGATAGTTTATAGAGTAATTGGAATTGTAGAGATTGTAAATGTAAAAGCCTGTCTGTAGTACAATGGTATTTTATAGTAACTTTATATTACTGTTTTATGTGGGTTTTCTCTTATAGGAGTAATATAACAAGACAATAATGTACTTTGTATACAAATGAAAAAGGAATGGTGCCAGCTTTATATCTGCTCAAGGAGTTTAACTGTTATCTTGTCTATAATTTAGAAACACTTCTATATGTAAGCTAAGTGCCAGGGGCTCACACCTATACTCCCAGCTGCACAGGAGCCTGAGATGCAGAGGATCAGAGTTCAAAGGCAGTCCAGGTAGAAAATCCAAGAGATTCCATATCCTGCAAAAAGTTGGACTGGAGGAATAGCTTAAGTGGTGGAGCACCAGTCAAACAAGTGTAAGACCCTGAATTCAAACCTCAGTACTAGCAAAAACACAAAAACCTAATCTCCCTTATGAAAAGTTGGCAATGTGAAGTCATGGAATTGATGTGCTAATGTATTTTGTAACACATGTAAATAAGCACATAATTAAAATACATCTGTTTCTGATGTCTATAATAAAATCATCCTGTATGCCATCATGATGCTATGTAGACCCAGCCCTCAGAAACTCAATGTGAACGGATTCTAAACTCTCTTGCTGTGCTAACAGCTGTTCTTCGCATCTGGCCTTTTCTACCCAGATTTATTTCCCCAATCTTCCTAAAATAAAACCTAAGTATTGGCCAAGTCGATCTTCTTGTGGCCCCACGTAGAGACTCTGTATGCTGTTGCTTCCATAATAAGGAAAGATAAATTCTGTCCTTCTCTGAGAAAGAACAAGTTGGGAAAGCACATGGTTGGATGAACAAACTACCTTTGACCATTAGGACAAGATAACCATTAAGGTGAACAGCTGCTTAGAGAATATACATACACACACACACACACACACACACACACACACACACACACATACTATATATATATATATATTACACAAAGAAGAAGAGGAGGAGGGGAAAGAGGAGAGAGGGCCTTGAGAGACATACTAAGAAGGATATGATGATGAAGGATGTAGGAAATGAGAGGGAGATGTATGTTTAGGCAGCTGCTAAGATTTCCAGCCTGGGTGTTTGAAAGGGTGCTATTCTCAGAGGTGGAAGTCAGGGAAAAAGATGCAATTTGGGGAAACATGAGATTCTTTTGGAACTGTATTTCTTGGTGTTGATGTGCACAGTGACTGGGTATGAAACAGTGATATTTAAATTCTTTCCTGATCTTACTTGCTTACTTCTCTGAGTCTCTTCTCTGTCTATAAGATGTATTTCCTGCTGTGGCTTGATTATCCATCAATAGAAGGTGGTGTCCATGAACACACTTTGTAAATGTCTTCTCAGATATAAATATTTATGTCCAGGAAAAAACAATGTGTAAACAGCAGAGTCATCATTATGCTTAGCTTCCACATAGGCAGAGAGTATAGCTCCTTTGCCTTACTACAGAGTACTCAGCAAAGATCTCGCTGCAGAATTGCCAGTATCACTGCCTGACCTCTGACAGGATTAATTCCTATGGCATTACTTTGCTACTCGACATCCCCAGTCAAGAACCACCACACATTTGTATTTTCTCAAAATCTTTGTAAATCTTTTATTCAATCCTACTTGTCAAGGTAGATATCACATACATTTTCAAGCAGAATTGGGAGGCCTATCAGGTCAGATATCTTGATATTCATTAGTGAAATGAGTGGGACTCAAAACATGTAGGTAGATTATAAATCTTCCACTAACAGACAATTGTGGTATGCTGTAAGTGGTATACCAGTTGTTCTACTTATGCTTAGGTAGACCTAAGGTAGACCTTATCAGTTCAGATGTGGGTCTTTGAAGGTCTTGAAATGTGTTTTTAGAATGGAATACACCCACCACTGTGAGCTAATCATTGGAGTAAACATGAAGATTTGTCTGTTAGTGATTGCATATTTATTTTCGTTATGACTAGTGACTTTGGCAACTCATTATGGTTTTCTGCTTAAGACACTGACACATTATTTTCTTTAAAAGCATGTTTATTTAGGCAAAAGTGAGTTGATTTAAAGAAAGAAGAGTATTTTAAAGTGTAACAGAATATGGGAAAAGAGAACACTAGTGTTAGAATGAATATAGTTTGAGAAACCTTATAACTTGGACTCTACTTTGGTAGAGAAGTAGGAAGAAAAGATATAGTTATTATGGTTTGAGATTTCCTATAGACAAAGCCTTCCCAATAAAGTCATCCCATCATAGTAGCTTTCCTCTCAAGAAGGTTAGTCTCTAAAATGGCAAATAATCCTAGGAGACTGTGGTTTAATTTTATTTTTTGTTGGTTGTGAGATTAGAACTCAGGGTCTGAGCATGGTCACTGAGCTTTCCCCCTGCCCCCCTCAATGCTAGCACTCTATCACTTTGAGCCACAGCTCTCCTTCCAGTTTTTAGGTGGTTAATTGAAAATACTCTCATACTCTTTCCTGCCTGGGCTGGCTTTGAATCAAGATCCTCAGATCTCAGCTGCCTGAATATCTAGAATTACTGGCATGAGCCACTAGTGTCTGGCTGTTTTATTTTATTGTTTTATCTTTTTCTATTTGTTTTGGTGATGCAGAGTGAATCTTTGCACACATTAAGCCCATGCGTTATCCATTGAGTTGCATTATTACCCAAGCAAATTTCTAAATGTTCCTTTAATACTCTGACCAGGAAGGAGAGAGTAACCTTAGAAGCTGCTGTGGGATGAACAGTAATAGATGCCAAAATTGTTCACCAACCTCACTGTTTTGTTGAGGTCATAAGGCGAGACTTGGAGGTTAACACCTGGGTTACTAGTATCTGACTGCTTCCTGAGAAGTGAACTGAACACACATGACTGGAAGGTTTAGTTTAAATGTGATGATAAAGACAACTTGTGACCTTCTTTGCATATAGATTCTGTAAATCCTATCACAGTGCCGTGTGCCTATACACAAGTGCTCCACAAATAGTTAAACAAAAGAATGAGTGACTGTGAAAATTAGGCAATACTTTTTATTTGTAGTTATACATGAGGGCATAGAACTCAGGTTTGGAAATCTATACAACCAGGTTCATGTCCTATTTCTGCCACTGATTCATTGGGTAAGTCACTCAATCTCTTGATTCTTATTAAATGGTGCTAACCAGTGGTGTGCTGGTAAGCATTTTACCGCTGGTTGTATAGGCTAAGAAATAAAATCTTGCTTTTTAATGCTTACTGATTTCCCTGGGATAGATACTCTCATCAAGTTAACAACTGCTTGAACAGCTAGCTTGAGAAATGATGACTGATTTGCAAATCCACTGTGATGAGCCCCCAGGTGAAGTTCTCCATAGGTAGTAATGATGCCAACTTTATTGGGGTTGGTTGTGATTCCTGGAGTGCTTGCTGCCTGCTAAGCACTGAGCTCTTAGATTATCTCATTTTTTTCTCATAACATTAATATAAAGTTGACATTGTTATCACTCCTATATCAGGGATAAAGAAATGTAATGGGTCTAAAATATGTAGGTAGATTAGAAATATCACACCTGTGTCATACCATAAGAGGTATACCAATTGTCCTATTTATGCAGGTCTTTGAAAGTCTTGAAATTAGTTGCCCATAAGAGAGATTAAGGAATGGGTGTGCATGGATGGATGTACAGCTAGCCCCTGAACTGTTCACTAGGCTGTTTCCTTTATTCTTTTTTATGGTATATTTTAATTTTTACTTATTTTTATTAGTATTACCTATAAAAAGGATTTTTCTGGTGATTGTTCTTTGATCAAATTTGCTGCCTCTATTACTTTTTTTTCTTTTTAAAAGTTTGTTATTTTTAAGTAGCCATACAAAGGAGGTGCCATTTAACAAAGCAGTTTATGAATATAATGCATCATGATAAATGTCCCTACTTTCAACATTCTCACTCATCCCTCCCAATCTACCTCTTTCCTCACTTTTCTTAATTTTGTAGGATATACATTGAATTATTGACTGCATCCTCTACCCCTTTCTCCTCTTCATTTGTCTATCCTCCACGCCTTGATCCACCCTACCTCTTTCAAATACTTATTTCCTGGTGTTTGAACTTTGACTTGGCCTTTCTACTTTTTTTTTTCAGGCAGGAAAGAAAGTTTATTACCGAACTGCTGGCCTGTGGCCAAGATGATCCATGGCGGGAGAGAAGGGAGAGACGGAGACCCCCACCCGGCCCTGCCTTATATCTAGGGCAGGGGCAAGGGGTGTGGCCAGGTGGATTAGGATGTGACCTCAGGAAAAGGGAAGGTAACTGCCTCCAGGTCTGCTGGTTACCCAGGTAACTGGGTGGAGACTTAATGAGGTGGGGGCATCTGCATGGAGCCCTTAGGAAGAGGACCTAACATTCCAGCCTTTTTTTTTTTTTTTTCGGCCAGTCCTGTGCCTTGGACTCAGGGCCTGAGCACTGTCTCTGGCTTCTTCCCGCTCAAGGCTAGCACTCTGCCACTTGAGCCACAGCGCCGCTACTGGCCGTTTTCTGTATATGTGGTGCTGGGAAATCGAACCTAGGGCCTCGTGTATCTGAGGCAGGCACTCTTGCCACTAGGCTATATCCCCAGCCCCCATTCCAGCCTTTTAATACTTATGAAAGACTCTCTCTGGCTGCTTCCTGCTGGCAAGGGGCATCAGCAGAAATGTGGCCCCTCCTGGAGAAGGCTAGCAGCAGGGACTCTTGTTGGTAGATGCCAGTCCTTGAATGAAGCCTGGAAGAAGTCTCATGAGGCAGGGGCTGGACAAAATATTAAGGCAAAAGGAAGGGTTTAGGGCACAAAATTAAAAATTGGATGACTTGGACAGTTCTTATACTCAGGTATGGACATTAGATGGACAAGCTACTATCTCTTGATCCCCGGCTGATTAATTTTGAAAGGGCGAGACAAAGTGACTCCATTTAGGATGTGACATAATTATCCTCTTACTCCTCTCCATGATCCTTGTTCCCTGAACTGGCTGAGTCTCAGGGGTCTAAGTGCTTGTTGCTGGGATGGCTTGCCCCCATTGGCATTCACGGGGTTTGAACTCAGGGCCTGGACACTGTCCCTGAGCACTTCTGCTCGAGGCTAGCACTCTACCACTTGAGCCACAGCTCCACTTCCAGCATTTGGCTGGTAAGAGATCAGTCTCTTCAGCCATGCTTCCAGCCTGGCTCTTCGCTGGTTAGTTGGGAGACGGAGTTTGAGAGATTTTTCTGCCCTGGCTGGCTTTGAACTGCAATCCAAGGAGTCTTTGCCACAAAAGCTCTTTTTTTACTTCCAATTAAAACAACAAGGAGAACAAGGGGACTAGAGCTTACCTGTACCTTGTCAAGAACTGAACAAATACTTGCCAGAATTCTGTATGTCTGTGTAAATGTCATTTGTTAATATGTTCATCTAGCTATATATCTGTGCTAAAACTAATCACATCTACTGAGTTTTGTCATGACTTGGCCTTTCTAAGGATTGGTACTATTTGAGTTCTCTCCTAAATCTACCATCTGTCAGATAATACATTTGAGCAATAGGACAAGTCCATATACAGCATCTAGCATATATAGATGCTTAAAAAATACAAGTTTCCACTTCTGTCTTTCATTTCTTTAAAAAAGACATTTGCAGAAAAATGCCTTAAACCATATCCCAAATGTTCATGGAAGGGCCTACCTGTGGAACAAAACAGCTCAGAAACATTTATTTTTGAAAACAAACCTTATGATTTAGGGGAAGAAATACAAATGACACAAGAAATTTTGAATATGTGAAAAAAAACTCTCTGTAGTTCAAATATTTGAGAGATCCAATTGCCTTTTATTGACCAATTTAGCAAACCAATAGCTTCAAACATATATGGGAGTTCTCTCTATGAGAGGACACACTCCACTCCAGCAAATGGCAAGCCAATGGGTATTCCCAATAATTTGACATCCAGTTCTTCATTAAGTATGGAAAATTGGTACTTGTACACTGTTATGTATTTTCTGTTCTGGGACTTTCATGGGCTTCCTCAGAGATAGGGACATAAGTTGGTGTGGAGGAAATTGGGTGTGGATGTTGTCTGAGCAAATGGGAAACCTTGTCCAGAACTATTCACCACCCATATGCTCCAGCCTGGAAAGTCAGGTGCTTGCTTGATGGGAAATGGCCATATTGAATCCACCTGTCTTGGCCAATGAGGCTTAAGAAGTAATGAGATGGAGGCTGCTGGATTCCATTTTCATTCTTTCTCTTTTTGTGTTGGTGTAAATTAAATTGAACATAGTGAGAAAATGGAGATACAGGAAGAAACTATATCTTTCTTCCTGCTCTTTGATGTTGTCTCTCATCTGAGTACATAGCCCAGAAATACCTCCCTTCCAGCTTCATTTTAAGCAAGGTAAACAATACCCTTATCGCTTAAAAGTCTTTTCTCTGTGGATATTGCTATTTGCAATAATTAAAATAAATTTCCTGATTCATGTGGAAGAGCATAACTGTTAGGAATTGTGGCTTTCAAAAATCCAATGGATGTGTAAGAAAGCTTTCTTTCTGATTGATGCAAGGAATTCAAAATTCTGATTTCAGCTGATGGAAGTCTTTAGCTTCAGGAAGTCTTTACCTACATAGCTGGAAGCACCTTGGTTCATGCTTGGTGGCAGGTGCACCTGACTTTGCTTCTCTAAGATTCTTTCATACTTCCTGCTGAGAATGCATTTTGTCCTCAGACCAGCTGACTGCCAACTTCTAGGCTTCATGTGTGAACAAGACAATGCCTGGTAGAAGAAGAGATATTGGCCTTTCCTGTGGGTCTTTAGAGAAGTGAGGAGAGATGATTTGGGAGGCAGGGAACAATATCTACTTCTATGTCCCTTGCCATGGAGACTGTTGCTGTGGTCATCATGGGCTATCTTTGGAGTGGGATGTGTTTAGGGAAACCTACTGCAACCAATGACCAGCCACTACTTACACATTTCTCATGTTTCCTTTGCCTGGAAATGTTTCATGAACTCTGAGAAGCTTGTTTTGATCTGATTTTTTTTTCTTTCCTTTCTCACTTGACTTAAGTCTTAAGGTCTCTTGTGGCTGTTGAGTGCGTATTTCATTCTACCAGTTGTATTTCGTTTTATTTTATTTTAAGGAAGCTGGCCCTTTTTTATGGAGTGCTTATTCCCAACCCCATTTTAAAAGAAGAGTTTTCTCAAAAAAATATGGCACCGATTTGTTCACAGGAAAAATAATGCTAGGCAAACATCCTGTTGTTTTCATCCATTTTACTTCTGTCTGTTCTGCTTGAGCATACTTTGATGTTCACAAAGAAAACACACAATACTCCTATAGGAGTGTCTTCATCTATTTTCTTCTGCCATAACAGAATGCCACAGACAGGGCAATTTATAAATGATAAAAATGGATTTGGCTTGTAGTTCTGAAGGCCTGAAGAGTCCAAGAGCACACAACCAGCACCTAGCAGGGAGGGCCCTTCAAGCTGCTTCATAGCATAGTGGAAAGGTAAGTCAATATGTGTGAAGAGAGAGGGGCAGAGGGAGCAATGGAAAGAAGGAGAGATGGGGAGAGAGAGAGAGGGTGAGAGAGAGAAGAGGAGAGGAAAAGAGGTAAAGAGGAAGGGAGGGGGAGAGAGAGAGAGGGAGAGACAGAAGAGGGAGAGGGAAAAGAAGAAGATAAAGCAGGGAACAGGGAGAAGAGGAGACAGACACACAGATAGAGACAGTGAATCAGAGAGAAAAGCTAAGGGCTAACCCACTTCCAAGATAATAGCATTAATCCAATCCTGGGGCCAGAGCCTTACACTAAGCTCCCTTCAGACATTCTCCCTTGTGTACCACCACAAAGCAAACCATGTTCCCCACGTTCCAACATGAGCTTTAGAGCGAACATTCAAACAACAGCAAGAAGATACCTGTAGTTTTTGTTGTTGCTTTTTGTTTTTTATTTTTTGTTTGTTGTGAGGCTTGAACTCAGAGCCTGGGTGCTGTCACTGAGCTTTTTTGCTTAAGGCAAGTACTCTATCACTGAGCCACCACACCTCTTCTGGTTTTCTGATGCTTAACTGGAAGCAAGAGTCTCATGAACTTTTCTGCCTGGACTGGCTTGAAACTGTGATCCTCAAACCTCAGCCTCCTGAGTAGCTAGGATTACAGGCGTGAGCTACCAGCCTCTAGCTTTGATTTCAGACTTTTAACCTAGACCTGTGAGAAATAAATGTATCTCATTTAAGCCACCCACTCTATGGTATTTTGTTATGGCAATTCTAGCAGATGACCCAGTGGTGAGACTAAAATGGAAAACCATTTTTGGAATTGGGGACTGTTTGCTTGGGTGCTACAGCTGACATGTGTCTCTTCTTGCATGCAGCACCCATGAAAATCTGTGTGTTGTCTATGGAAGGCAGAAGAGAAAGGCTGAAAACAAAACAAAAAGAGCAGCTGGGAAGGAACTGAATCAAACTCAGCTTGAGGGCTGGCCTGGTGCTGGCCCTTCCAGTTACTTGGGCCAAGAAATCTCTTTATTGCTGATTGAGTTTCCATTAGCACAATCCAAAGGCCCAACAGATAGAATGGTTTATGCTTTGTGTTTACAGACTGAGAAGAAGCTGTCCTTAAGATATTTTAGTAAATAGGTCTCTGTGTTTTATAAGTCTAGGTTCCTCAAGGCAAGTAAGTTTTATTGTCCCCTAAAGGAAGGGAAATGAATCCTTTGTGTTTTGAGGGTTGGAACGAAAACTAGCCTAATTTCAAGCATTGATTTGCAGGGTGAAGTTGCAGGCCTGGCAGAAAGCAATGCTTTAGGAATTCTCTGGAGGCTGAGACTGTGCTTACTTGGAGACACAATCGAAGAGGTGTGGGGTTGCTGAAGGACTGGCCAAGTTATTGCATGAAAAGGATTGAAACATTAGGGTAACTGAGGCTGGGGCCAGTGTGCAGAGTGGCCCATCTAGATAACAGTTCAGTGAGCAAGTTTTTCTGGGTGTGGGTAAGCTGTATAGTGCATAGGGGGCAGGGTGAGTGGGTTTTGTTGCTACACAGATTCCCAGCCAAACACCAAAGTCACTGAATCAGAATCCTTGGTTGCACAACCTAAAGACAAGCATTTCAAGAGGTTATTTGGTGTTGCTTAGGCGAGTACCACTTGAGAATGCATGATGCATAGTGTGAGCAGGTTAAGACAGAGAGTAATTCCCTAGTCAGGTGGCTGAAAACAGGTAGCCAGATAGCCTAGGGTCAAGATTCTATTCCTTCCAGAAATAGCATGCCTCCAGCCATCACTTTGAGTCTATACTCATGAGACAGGCTGGTTAAAGATCCTGGGTCAGGACAGATGTTAAAGTAGTTTAGTATCCGGTGTTAGGACCACCTTTCATGGTGACAAGTGACCCTAGTACTTCTCCTAACCCATTAGACTGTCCTGCCACCTTTGATGGTGGGAGACATAGGGAAATGGTATATGGCCCCCACTACCATGAGAGCTCCTCAGAACTGTGGGTGGGGGAGTCATATGGATCATGTGATAGTATCATCACAGAGAGTACCTGGCCATTGTCACATACTCTCATCTCTTGTCACCATGGCAGAGATCTTAACCACCATGTTTTATGCATAAAGCCAGGAGCACAGAGTAATCAAGACATCTCAAAGGTCAGGCAGCAGGGATATGAGAAGCACCCAGTATTCTCTCTGATCCTGAGAGGCCAAGATCAGTGCTCAGGGTCATCCTGGGCTGCAGACACTCAGGTGACCCACCTGCTTCTAGCATTACTTTAATATTTTTTTTAATTGTATAACATTTATTTTTTCCAGTACATTAAACTTTTTTTTAATAAAACTCATGTACAGAGAGGTTACAGTTTCATACGTTAGGCATTGGATACATTTCTTGTACTCTTTGTTACCTTGCCCTCATACCCCCCTCCCCCCTCCCCCTTTCCCATCCTGAGGTGTTCAGTTCACTTACAAAAAACAGTTTTGCAAGTATTGCTTTTGTTGTTGTTTCTCTTATTTTACCCTTTGTCTCTCAATTTTGGAATTCCCTTTCAATTTCCTAATTCTAATACCAGTATACATTGTTTCCAATATACTCAGATAAGATTACCGAGATAGTGTAGACACAATCACAAGAAGGTGATACAAGAACATCATCAACAGTAGAAACTACAGATACTCATGGGATGTTGAAAGTAGTTACAACTGTGATATAACAATCATTTCCATAAAATGGAGTTCATTTCACTTAGCATCATCTTATGTGATCATAAGGGTATAGCTATTGGGCTCTTGTGATCCTCTGCTGTGACTTGCCTAAACCTGTGCTAATTATTCCCAATAAGGGAGACCATGGAGTCCATGTTTCTTTGGGTCTGGCTCACTTCATTTAGTATAATTTTTTCCAAGTCCTTCCATTTCCTTACAAATGGGGCAATGTCATTCTTTCTGATAGAGGCATAAAATTCCATTGTGTATATGTACCACATTTTCCTGATCCATTCGTCTACAGAGGGGCATCTGGGTTGGTTCCAGATTCTCGCTATGACAAATTGCGCTGCAATGAACATTGTTGTGCTGGTGGCTTTACTGTGATTTTCTTTGTGGTTTTTTGGATGAATACCCAAAAGTGGGGTTGCTGGGTCATAGGGGAGTTCTACATTTAGCCTTCTGAGGAATCTCCATACTGCTTGCCAGAGTGGCTGAACCAGTTTACATTCCCACCAACAATGAAGTAGGGTTCCCTTTTGGCCACATCCCCTCCAACACTTGTTATTGTTAGTTTTCTTGATATATGACATTCTTACTGGGGTGAGATGGAATCTCAATGTTGTTTTGATTTGCATTTCTTTTATGGCCAGTGATGTAGAGCACTATTTCATATGTCTCTTGGCCATTCTCATTTCCTCATCAGAGAAGTCTCTTTGTAGGTCTTTAGCCCACTTGATGAGCGGGCTATTAGTTCTTTGCGGTTTTGTTTTGGAGGAAGGTAATTTTTTTAGTTTTGCATATATTTTAGATATGAGGCCTTTGTCCGTTGAATGGCCGGTAAAGATCTTCTTCCAGTCTGTGAGCTTTCTGTTTATCTTGCAAGCTATGTCCTTTGCCTTGCAGAAGCTCTGCAGTTTGATGCAGTCCCATTTGTCCAACCCTTCTTTGATTTGTAGCCTTTCTGGGTCTTTGTTCAGGAAGTTCCGTCCTGTGCCAAGGAGCCCAAGCGTTTCTCCTACTTCTTCCTTTAGTGTTTTCAGGGTGTCTGTTTTGATTTCGAGTTCTTTAATCCATTTGGAATTGATTTTGGTGCAGGGTGATATATAAGGATCTAGTTTTAGTTTGTTGCATGTGTTGAGCCAGTTATTCCAGCACAATTTGTTAAAGAGGCTATCTTTCTTCCAAACTATTGTTTTAGCCCCTTTATCAAAGATTAAGTAGGTATAGTTCTGTGGGTTCATTCCCGGGTCTTCAATTCTGTTCCATTGGTCTTCTGGCCTGTTCCGGTGCCAATACCAAGCTGTTTTTATTACTATAGCTTTATAATACAACTTGAAGTTGGGTATTGTAATTCCTCCAGCACTGTTCTTTCAGCTTAGGATTGTTTTTGCTATTCTAGGTCTTTTATTATTCCATATGAATTTCTGGATTGCTTCCTCTATTTCATCAAAAAATGGTGTTGGGATATTAATGGGTATTGCATTGAATTTGTAGATAGCTTTTGGCAATATTGCCATTTTGATTATATTAATCCTCCCAATCCAGGAGCATGGGAGGTTTTTCAATTTCCTTAGTTCTGACTTAATTTCGTTTTTCAAGGTTTTAAAGTTCTCCTCAAAGAGGTCTTTCACTTCTTTGGTTAAGGTTATTCCTAGGTATTTTATGTTTTGGGGGGCTATTGCAAAGGGAGTTGCGTTCCTGATATCAGCCTCGGTCTTTGGGTCGTTAGCATACAGAAAGGCCGTTGATTTTTGAAGGTTTATTTTATATCCTGCAACTTTGCCAAAGTTTTGGATCAGCTCTAGTATCTTGGGGGTAGAGTCTATGGGATTCTTTAGGTATAGGATCATGTCATTTGCGAAGAGAGAGAGTTTAACTTCATCTTTACCTACTTGGATCCCCTTTATATTTTCTTCTTGCCTAATTGCTCTGGCTAGGAATTCTAGTACTATGTTGAAGAGCAGGGGAGAGAGTGGACATCCCTGTCTTGTTCCTGATTTGAAAGGGAATGGCTTTAGTTTTTCACCATTTAGAGTTATAGCATTACTTAAATCTTGAGTGCTATTTTTTTAAACCAGAAAGAGCAATGCAACCCCAACACTTGGAAAGGAGCCATTAGCAAGAATACAGGCTGGAACTGGAGAACTGGGTCTGTTCTGCTGTCATCCACCTGTTAATCTTGGCTTGTTTCCTGATTTTCTGTGAGCCTCTTTCCTCATCTGGTTGATTCATGGAGGGATTCATTCATGCAAGCATTATCATCTAGGACTTCTAACTTTACTGTTGGTGTTTGCTTGCCAGTATAAGCATTTGTAATATAAGATCAGCTTGGAAAGGCCTTAATGTAATTGTCATACACTTTCATCTTGATGGCTCTTAGATCTTTTTGTCTAAGAGCATTTATCTCATTTGGTAAGCACTGCTTATATTTACCATCTCAGTGAAATTAAAGTCTACACTCACCATTTAGTTCGTGGATATATTAAATCAGGTGCTTATTGTACAAAGGGACTAGCCAATAAATTTCTTCTTGTAGTAGTGGAATTGTAATTCAGAGCTTTGTATCAGTTAGGCAGGTGCATTAGCAACTGAGCCACACCCCTAGCCTGCCTTCTCATAGTTTTGCTTAGTTTGAGAGACCCCTTCAAGAGAATAGAAGTTTACAGTTGTGATTGGGATTTTGTGAAGAAATTCTGTACTTTTTTTTTTAAGGAAAGAGATACACACAGAGATGTATTTTACTCCAAGATAATTTTCTCTTCCTGTTGGAGTTGATATAGCAGCTAACAGAAAAGATGTACTACCTAAGAATACTCACTCAATGTAAGTACTTATATGTAAGTATTTATAATTTCCAAAACGCCAATTATTTCTCCTTATGTGGACTAGCTTTTATTCATGGCTTGCAATCCTGTGAAACATCTTGTCATCCTCAAACTGGACCACTCTAGTGATTTCCATAACAATTGGTTTAAAGTAATTTTAGTTCATTACTCTATTTTTATGGCTAATTTACCTGCATTCTAAGATATACACTTACAAGGAAAGCAAATTAAAGGTATGGGAAACACTGGGAATGAGTTATTATGACAAAGGATTGTTTGGAACACATCGAATGGCACCAGTAACTGTTGTTTCTAGGCAGGGGAACTTAAAGCTGGGAAACTCTCCTCATCCTTACTCCTAAAGAATAAAAATTGCGGGCTGGGGATATGGCCTAGTGGCAAGAGAGCTTGGGTCCTATACATGAGGCCCTGGGTCCGATTCCCCAGCACCACATATACAGAAAACGGCCAGAAGTGGCGCTGTGGCTCAAGTGGCAGAGTGCTAGCCTTGAGCAAAAGGAAGCCAGGGACAGTGCTCAGGCCCTGAGTCCAAGGACCAGGACTGGCCAAAAAAAAGAATAACAATTGCATTCCCTAAGAAAAAACATGACATTTCTAACGAAATCCCATACATGTGCACCAGTGATGGGGTAAGCAGAAAAGAGACAGGTTCAGCTTCCTTCATTTCACGTGACTATAGAGGCTGGGGTCTACTGATGAGTAGATTGTTCTGTGTAGCTCCCAGCTCTCTTCCCCTGGCATCTGGCACAGACACAATCTTGGAATGGGAGAAGAATAATGGCTAGATCTTCCCTTGGCCTGTCCATACTTTCCTAGGGGAAGTGCCTGTGGAGGCTCAGGGTAGGTCCTTCTTCCCCTGCTCTCCCTGGCAGCTGTCCTTACACGCTAGGGTGTCTCAGAAGGACTTGAGTTGCAGAGATTGTCACAATGCTGAGTTTAGCTCCTATTTTCAGATGTTCTGATTCAGTAGATTTCTGGGAATGAACAAAACAGAATCCAAACCTGTATGTCAACCAGATGTAGAGGCGCGCGCGCGTGCATGTGTGTGTGTGTATGTGTGGTAAGTTTAATGTGTAGATAAGAAAATATTTAGAGTACTTCCCTAAGAGTTTATGGAGACTCCTATCTAAAGACCACACTTGTGGGAGGAGGGTCCTACACACAACTTCAACTGTATCACAAATCAACACTGGAAGATGTGTCCATAACTGCAAATGCATATTAGAAACCTTTTTCATTGGTGAAATGAGTTCCAAGGCAGATGGGTTGGAACTATCATACAAGCAGCCCATCCTGCATAAGCTCATAGACAAGCTTTAGGCTTAGGCTCAGCCATAACACCTGCTAATTCAGATGCACATCTTTGAGGTTCTTTGCACACAGAATAGAGATGATCCTGGAGTCCTGATTAATCTGTACTAACAGCGGGCATCTGCGAGCCAGCTCCGTATCATTATCATGCTGGCCAAAGAATGTACAAAATTATCTACTTTGGTAGCTGTGGTTGCCTGCACAATTTGCTGTAGATTCATTACTTGTAAATAAAGAGTGCTATAGTCTTTACAGTGGAGAGAATTCCCCCTCCTCCAAAACCAACAGGTGAGATGGGGGCTGCAGAAAAGGGAGAACAGTGGATAATGGAAGTGAGGTCAACTGATGAGAAAGAGGCAGAAAACAAGGACTGTGCTTTAAAAAGAGGTAAGAAGGGAGAGAAATAGGAATAAAAATTGCATTCTGTGTTAATTGAAAAGAACCCAGACACCTTTCTTATAATTCTTTCTTGCAAAATAAAATCTAGTTGGTGAACTCCCCTAGAGAATAAGCATTTCTGGTTAGGGTATTTTAAATGCTAACGACCTGCTCATGTGCATATTAAACCTAATGGAAAGACATATGGCAGGAATTCAGGTCAAAATGCACCAGTTCTTAGGAAATTCTTTTTTTGGATATGCCCCCCAAGCACAGGCAACAAAAGCTAAAGTACACACATTGGATTGCCTCAAACTAAAAAGCTTCCATGTTGTAAAAGAACCATCAACAAAGGATTGAGAGAACTCTTAGAGTCAGAGAACATATTTGCAAGCCATGTATTCAGTAGGTTAATATCAAAAATGCATAATGATCGCAATACCATAATTCCCCATTTTAAAACTGGACAAAGGATATATATATATATATATATATATATATGTATGTATGTATATTCCTCAAAAACAGCATGTAACTGTTTAGCCTCACTAATTACCAAGAAAATGCAAGCTAAGCTGACAAGTTAAGATGTCATCTTACTCTAGTCTCCTTTCCCTATGTTTTTATCCTGAATTCAACCATTTCTCATTACTTTCACCTCTACTGATGAAATTCAAGACAAAATACTATCATCTCTTACATGCTGCATTTCTGCAATAACCCCACTCCTTAATCTCCTCTCTTTTACTGTATATTCTAAACACAGTAGCACAATAGCTGGAATTGAATAGTAAGGTGACACCTTCATAGAATAAATCACATGAGCCCATGCCTTTGAAAAGACTTCATTGCCTTAAAACTTTTCTTTAAAAATTGGCATAATTTTCTGGGTGCCAGTGGCTCCTGCCTAGAATCCTAGCTACTCCGGAGGCTTAGATCTGAGGATTGCTGTTTGAAGTTAGACCTGGCAGGAAAGCCTGTGAAACTCTTATCTCCAATTAACTATCAAAAAAGCTGGAGCTGTGACTCAAGTGATAGAGAGCTAGCCGTGAGGACAAAAGCTTAGGGACAATACCCAGGCCCTGAGTTCAAGCCCCAGGACCAGCACCAAAAACAAAATTGGCATAGTTTCAGGTTTACAGAAAAGTTGTGAAGATACTATATTGTTCCTACTGTCTTTCACCTAGCTTCCTCTAATGTTAATGCCCTATAAAACTAAAGTTGTTTCATATTTCTATAACAAAATACCTGAGGCTGGGTACCTTGTAAGTAGGGAGACTGATTTGACTCATGATTATGGTAGCTGGATGGTACAAACAGCATGGGGGTGCTGCAGAGGTCTCTCTTGACAACACAGGGAAAATGTGGGAAAGGGATAGCAGTTTGCAGAAGAAACCAAGTGTGTGTATGGCACCTTTTATATCAAGATGCTTTGATGAGAACTGACTCACTTCTAAAAGTTCCTATACTTTAATCTCATATAATATGTATTCACATGCATAAAATGTATAATGATCATATAAGGGAAATTAGAATCATTTCCCTGGGTTACAAACCTTCAAGCTCCTCTCTTCTGATTATTTTGAAGTCTATAACATTGTTGTAGATCATGGTCACCCCTGTGCTATAGAATTGTAGGACTTATTCTTCCTAATCAACTGGACAACCCAGGTTCCATTTGGTTGGCTATCACACAAATAAAAAAAGTAGAGTACATTCTATTGCACACCTCATCAATACTAATGAAAACTGTCACGATCATGAGAAGCCTAAATTAACCCATGAGCCATTCATCCAGCCAGCCAACCCAACCAACAAGCAAGCCAACATTCAAACAGCCAGCCAATCAACCAACAAACCAAAGACTGAGGAACTGACTGGAGAGGCTCAAGAGATGTGAAGACTAAATGTTCTGGTTTGGGTCTAGAGCAGAAAATGGATGTTAGGGAAAGCATTTGTAATATCCTAATAAGAGCTATGTTGAGTTCTTAGCTTTGATGAATTGCTATTATTACTATTATGGTTTGTATATGGTTTGTCCCCCAATGGTTCATGTGTTCATCACCTTCCTGTTGCTGGGACAAAATATCTGGCATAAGCCAACTTAAAGGAGGACTTTGGCTCATAGTTTCAGAGGATCAATCCATGTTTAGTTGGTTACATGGTGACTGGGTGACCTGTCTTTGTTGTGTCTGGGCTATGGTTAGGTAGTACACCCTGGCCCAGAGCATGATGGTAAGAGAGCAAAACTGCTCACCTCAGGGTGGTCAGGAAGCAGAAAGTGAGAGCTTTTTTTTTTCCTTAGTGCTCTACCACTTATGATACAGCTCCATTTCAGATTTTTAGTGGTTAATTGGAGATAAGAATCTCATGGACTTTTCTATTTGGTCTAGTTTTGAACTGCAATCTTCAGATATCAGCCTCCTGAGTAGCTAGGATTATAGATATGAAGCACTGATGATGCCTGAGAGTCTCATTTTTAAAAGCTTGATAATCTCCCCACTCTTTTCTCTGTCTCTATGAATCATAGTTTTTAAATGCATTTGTCCCCTGATGGATATTAAGCTGCTTCCATTGTTCAACTGCTATGAATGATGGTGCAGCAGACACAGGAGCACAGCTATCTCTACTGATTTCCTATCTTCTGTTTTAGTACCAAGAAGATTACAGCGACATAGGAGGATAATGTTACTTTTTTTTCATAGTCTCCATACTGTTTTCTACAATGGTGGTACTATTCACATTCCCACCAACAGTGTGTGAAGTTCCCTTTTCCCTGCATGCCAACATTTGTTATCTTTTGTTTTGATAACAACCATGCCAGTCATGCTAGTCCAACTGCCTTGTGGTGATATCTCATTGTGCTTTATAATTTTTATTTTCCTGATGATTGTTGAGGCTGATTAGTTGTGTGTATACCTGTTGGTCATTCAGATATTTTATTTTGAGAAATGTCTATTCAGTTCTTTTGCCTATTTTGAAGTTAGGTTTTTATTTGCTTTTGGTTTAGCCCCTCTTAAACCTTGAGTGTTAACCTTTCATAAAGGTATAATTTACAAATAGTTTCTCCCACTCAGAGGGTATCCCCTTACTTTGCCAATTGTTTCCATTACTGGGCAGAAGTTTTCTATTTCAATGTAGTTCCTACTTAATTATTTTGCTTTTGTTGCTTGACTTTTGGTGTGATATCATTAAAATAAATCCATTGCCTAGGATAATTTCTTTTTTTTTATTCAAATTTTTATTATCAAACTGATGTACAGAGAGGTTACATTTTCATACTTTAGGCATTGGATACATGTCTTGTACTGTTTGTTACCTTGTCCCTCATACCGCGCTTCTTCCCCCCCCCCTTCCCTTCCCCCCCCGGAGGTGTTCAGTTCACTTACTCCAAACAGTTTTGCAAGTATTGCTTTTGTAGTTGTTTCTCTTTTTTTACACTGTGTCTCTTAAATTTGGTATTCCCTTTGAATTTCCTGCTTCCAATACCAGTAAACACGGTTTCCAATATACTCAGATAAGATTACAGAGATAGTGTAGGTACAACCACAGGAAAGTGATACAAGAACATCATCAATAATAGAAGCTACAGATACACATAGGACGTTGAAAGTAGTTACAACTGTGATATAACAATTGTTTTCCATAACATGGAGTTCATTTCACTTAGCATCATCTTATGTGTTCATAAGGGTATACCTATTGGGCCTTGTGATGCTCTGCTATGACTTGCCTAAACCTGTACTAATTATTCCCAATAAGGGAGGCCATAGAGTCCATGTTTCTTTGGGTCTGGCTCATTTCACTTAGTATAACTTTTTCCAAGTCCTTCCATTTCCTTACAAATGTAACAATGTCATTCTTTCTGATAGAGGCATAAAATTCCATTGTGTATATGTACCACATTTTCCTGATCCATTCGTCTACTGAGGGGCATCTGGGTTGGTTCCAGATTCTCGCTATGACAAATTGCACTGCGATGAAAATTGTTGTGCTGGTGTCATTACTGTGATTTTGTTTGTGGTCTTTTGGATAGATACCCAAAAGTGGGGCTGCTGGGTCATAGGGGAGTTCTATATTGAGCCTTCTGAGGAATCTCCATACTGCTTGCCAGAGTGGCTGAACCAGTTTACATTCCCACCAACAATGAAGTAGTGTTCCCTTTTGGCCACATCCCCTCCAACAATTGTTATTATTAGTTTTCTTGATATATGACATTCTTGCTGGGGTGAGATGGAATCTCAATGTTGTTTTGATTTGCATTTCCTTTATGGCCATTGATGTAGAGCATTTTTTCATATGTCTATTGGCCATTCTCATTTCCTCATCAGAGAAGTTTCTTTGTAAGTCTTTAGCCCACTTGATGAGGGGGCTATTGGTTCTTTGTGGTTTTGTTTTGGAGGAAGGTAATTTTTTTAGTTCTGCATATATTTTAGAGATGAGGCCTTTGTCTGTTGAATGTCTGGTAAAGATCTTCTCCCAGTCTGTGGGCTTTCTGTTTATCTTGTGAGCTATGTCCTTTGCCGTGTAGAAGCTCTGCAGTTTGATGCAGTCCCATTTGTCCAACCTTTCTTTGATTTGTAGCTTTTCTGGGTCTTTTTTAAGGAAGTTCCGTCCTGCGCCAAGGAGGCTTTAGGTTTTCACCATTTAGAGTTATGCTTGCTGTTGGTTTGTCATAAACTGCCTTGATTTTATTCAGGAATGTTCCCTGGAATCCCAGTTTTTCCAGGGCTTTTAGCATAAATGGGTGTTGGATTTTTCTAACGCTTTTTCCGCATCCAGCGATAAAACTATGTGGTTCTTTACCTTGCTCCGGTTGATGTTGTGGATTACATTAATTGACTTGTGTACATTAAACCAACTTTGCATGCCTGGGATGAATCTAGTTTGATCGTGGTGTATGATTTTTTTTGATGACCTGTTGAAGTCGATTGGCCAGAATTTTGTTGAGAATTTTTGCATCTATGTTCATCAGGGAGATTGGTCTGTAGTCCTCTTTCCGTGATGAGTCTCTGCCTAGTTTTGGGATGAGGGTTATACTGGCTTCATAAAATGAGTCTGGTAGTGAGCGTTCTCTTTCAATTTCATTGAAGATTTTGAGAAATATTGGAGTGAGTTCTGTTTTGAAGGCCTTGTAGAATTCTGCGGTGAATCCGTCTGGACCTGGGCTTTTCTTGGATGGGAGATCATTTATTGCCGTTTCTATTTCAATACTGGATAGGGGTCTGTTTAGAAGGTTTAAATCTCCATGGTGGAGTTTGGGGGTATCAATTTTTTCTAGGAAATCATCCATTTCTTCCAAGTTCTCGAATTTGTTGGCATAAAGGTTTGCAAAATAGTCCTTTATTATTTTCTGAATTTCGGTTATTTCTGTAGTGATGTTACCTGTTTCATCTCTTATCTTGTTTATTTGAGTGTGCTGCCTTTGTTTTTTGGTCAGTTTTGCCAGGGGTCTGTCTATCTTGTTGATTTTTTCAAAGAACCAACTCTTTGTTTTGTTGATTCTTTCGATGGTTTTTTTCGTCTCTAATTGATTTAATTCTGATTTGATTTTAATTATTTGCTTCCGTCTATTGACTTGGGGTTTGGCTTGCTGTTCTCTCTCCAGAAAATTAAGGTGCTTCCTTAAGTTACTGAGTGGCTGTTTCTCCAGTTTGTTGATGTATGTACTCAGAGATATAAATTTTCCTCTGAGTACTGCCTTTGCTGTGTCCCAAAGGAGCTGGTACTTTGTGTCCTCAACTTGGTTGAAGTCCATAAACATTTGAATTTCTGTTTTAATTTCTTCAATGACCCACTGATGGTTCAGCAGTGTGTTCTTTAGTCTCCATGAATTGTGGGATTTTCTGTGGTGGCTGAATGAGTTGAGCTCTAATTTTATTCCATTGTGGTCTGAGAGAATGCAGGGAATGATTTTGATACTTCTGAATTTGTACAGATTTTCTTTGTGCCCTAAGATGTGATCTATTTTGGAGAATGTTCCATGTGCTGCCGAAAAGAATGTGTATTCTGTCCTTGCTGGGTGGAATATTCTGTAGATGTCGATTAAGTCTAGTTGGTCTATGCAATTGTTTATTTCTGTGGTTTCTTTGTTCACTTTTTGGCGTGTTGATCTGTCCAGAGGTGAAAGTGGAGTGATAAAGTCCCCCACTATCAATGTGTTTGGGTCTATGAATGTTTTTAGAGCCAGTAGTGTTTGTTTGATGAAGTTGGGTGCTCCTGCATTTGGTGTGTAGATATTTAGGATGGTTATTTCTTCCTGTTGGAGAGATCCTTTTACTAGTATGTAGTAACCTTCTTTGTCTCTTCTTACCTTTTTTAATTTGAAGTCAATTTTGTCTGATACTAGGATTGCAACTCCAGCCTGCTTATGGGGGACATTTGCTTGATAGATTTGTTTCCAGCCTTTCACTTTTAGAAGATGTTTACTTTTGCTGGATAGATGTGTCTCTTGGAGGCAGCAGAAAGATGGATCTTGATTTTTGATCCAACTTATGAGCCTATGTCGTTTGATTGGAGAATTAAGTCCATTAATGTTGACAGATAGGATTGAGAGATGATCGTTTGTTCCTTTCATTATCACTATCTTGTTTAAAGCAGTGTCTTCCCATTTCTTGATCTAGTGTTTACTAATTAGGGTTCATTTCTCTGTCTGTACTGGAATCTTGATTATTTTCCCTGTATAGTACATCTTTAAGGATTTTGTGTAAAGCTGGTTTGGTGGAGATATATTGTTTCAGTTTTTCCTTATTGTGGAAGACTTTTATTTGACCTTCGGCTATGAAGGAGAGTTTGGCTGGGTACAGAATTCTTGGTTGGTATTAATTTTTATTTAGAGTTTGGTATACTTCATTCCAGGCTCTCCTTGCTTTCATGGTCTCTGCTGAGAAGTCTGGGGTAATTCTGATTGCTTTTCCTTTATATATGATTGTTTTCTTTGCCCTAACAGCTTTGAGCATTTTTTCCTTGCACTCTGCTGAAGCTGTTTTGATCACAATGTGTCGGTGGGAAGTGCTATTCTGGTCTGGTCGATTTGGGGTTCTAAATGCTTCTTGTATCTGTATAGGCCTTTCCTTCTGGATGTTTGGGAAGTTCTCAGCTAATATTCTGTTAATTAGGGTGCCTATCCCATTAACCTCTTTCTCCAAGTTTTCCTCAATACCTATTATCCTTAAATTGGGCTTCCTGATCGTGTCTTGAATCTCCTGTAGCGATCTGTTTTGTTGCTTGGACTGGATTTGTATTGATTTTTGATCTTTCTCCATAGAATCTAAGGAATCTTCAGCTCCTGAGATTCGATCCTCTGCTTCAGTTAGTCGGGAATGTAGGCTAGCTACTTGATTTCGAATCTCTTCCTTCTGACTGGTCTTTCCTGATGATTTCCATGTCATTTCTTAGGTCCTGTATGGACTTCTTTACTTCATTAACTTCATTACTTTGGTTTTGAGTGTTGTCTCTCAAATCTTTAAGCTGGGTAGCTATCTTTTCATTTGACTCTTGAAGCTCATTTATCTTTCTATTTGTGAATGCCATGAAATTCTCCATTAATGTTTGCTTTGCCTCCTCACGCTCTAACATAATTGACTGAAGAGATTCAAACTTTTCATTTATCATGTTTATCAGTAGTCTTTGTAGAGCATTTTGGGGGTTTTCTTCTATGTTTTTGATTGACTGCTCTGCTTCCTGCTTGTTTTGAGTGGGGGATAAGACTTCATTGTTTGCCATCTTTCTTGTGTTTCTTCTGCCCATTTGAATTGGGAATGCCAGTCTACCAGCACCTGTGAGCACCGTTTAAGACCCAACGCAGCCCTTACCAAGCACTGTTGTATAAATCTTACAATTTCACAATTATATACAGATAACTTGTATACCTGTCTATAAAGTTAGATTTGGTGTTCCTAAAGAACACAATTTCAATATAACAACCGATCCTGGGCCCTGTATTCAGCAGTTACTTATTTACTGTTACAACCCTATACGCAATTCTTGTTTATATATTAAGTTCTTTTAGGACTGGCTTTCTCTACGAACCCCTTTGATTCACTCGTATTAAGCTGGGATACCCTCTATCCAATAACCAGGAGTCAATGGAACCTGGAGGTCCAGGCAGTAAGTCAGGAGGGTAAGTTGGATGTAGTAAAGAGAATAGAGTAAAATGTATTGGGGGGTGGTGGTGGTGATTTTGGTTTAGTTTCAGTGACGTGGAAATTTGGAGAAGAGTAGAATCAGTAGAAAGAACAAGGTTAAAATGACAGACACAGTAGAGTTAGCAGAAAAGAGTGGAGGTGTTATTCATAGGAAAGTAATTTTTAAAGGAAGAGGACGCAAAGAGAGAAATAAGGTAAAAATACTGGAAGACAGACACACAAAACAGAGAAAAATTATTTAAAAAGGAAGAAAACGCAAATAAAAAGTAAAATAACAGAAAAGGAACAACCCAAACAAATAAACAAACACAAAAAAAACTTGATAAAACAAACCGGTAAAAATGGAAAACAAACAAACAAATAAAAAACAAACAAACAAAAAAACAACCAATGATGTTTCAGATGTGAAAAAATTAAAAAGAAAATTTTAAAAAAAGTTTTAAAAAACTGTTTGAAAAGAAAAAGAAAAAAAAAAAAAGGAGTCCTCCTTGTTTGGGTGGTTTCTCCCCAGTCTCTGGTTTCCCTGCAATGGACTGCAGTCTATTTTCCTGATTGGCTGGTTTGACTTGATTTCAGTTGGCAAGGGTTGGATCTGTTCTGACCCTTCTTCCCTGTTGGTGCAATCGTGGGTCTCTGAGGTTCGCACAGCTTGCAGGCAGGCCTTGGGCGTCCTCTGTCGATGGGGACATGAGCAGTCTCAGGAACTGTGGTTCCTCTGTCTGCTGTGGGGCCGCTGCATTTGATGCCTGGACTTGACTAGGCTGTGAACTCAGCAGGGCGGGGCGCCTCTCGCCTGTTTTGCTCAGCTGAGAGTTGCTTGCCTGAGGGAGGCAGCCTCCTTGGCATAGGTGGGTATGGATTGCAGCTCTGTTTTGGGCTGGGAATTAGCTTCCTCTGTGATGGGCCCATTTAGCTGTCCCAGGAACTGTTTGTTCCTCCCTCTGGTGTTTCCGGTAGCTGCTCACAGCTTTTGCTTTAAGTTTAGAAATTCCAGCAGGCAGGGCGGGGCACCTCTGGCTACATGCGGCCCAGGACTCGCCCCCTGCCAGGGCGTTCTTCTGGGCGGAGCTGGTTCTCACTGATTTTGCCCCTCCTGCCCTTTTCAAAGATGGCTTTTTTGACCTCGCTTTCCCCAGGCCCACTTCAGTTCCAGTCTGGTCTGACCCTATGCCAGTGGCAAAGATGGTGCTTTGCCCTGGCGGTGGGGACAGGGATGCCTTCCAGAAGCTGGTCTGTGGGCACAAGTGAGAATAACTTTTGTGGGGTACTCACGCTGTCTCTGCGATGTCAGGTTGTCTGTGCTCAGCTGCCGTCTGGAGTATTTCTCACTTTAGCTGCGCGGAGTGCGGGGGTGTTGTGCCGGGCGCTGCACCAGTGCCTGCACTGGCGCGGTGGCGGGACGCCACCCGGAGCTCAAATCTGTGTTTTCAGACCAGCAAAGTCGATTTTTCCTTCCTGTTCAGAATCCCTGTACTGTTACAACTTACTTAGGCTGTCTTTCTAGGAGTAACAGTTTCTATGGGGTGAGAAAACTACGATATCGGAGGGAGCTCCGCAAGCGCTCTGCTTCTCCTCCGCTGTCTTCCTCGGGAACCCCCTGCCTAAGATAATTTCAAGAAACATTCCCTTTATAACTTCCTCTGGAAGTTTTATGGTTTCATGTCTTATAATTATAGTTTTCATTAATTTGAGTTGATACTTGTGTATGCTAAAAGAAAGGAGTAATCTTTAGCACATGTATAGCCAACTTTTCCATTTATTTATTTTGTTTTTCAAAAATTGTTATTATAAAGGTGATATACAGAGGGGTTATAGTTACCTAAGTCAGTTAATAAGTACATTTCCTTTTGGCTAATATTACCCCTTCCCTCAGTCTCTCCCAGTTTTTCCCTCCTGTCCCCACTCACAGGTTGTATAGTCCATGTTCAATACAGTATCCAGTAAGAACCACTGCTGAATTTGTTCACCTTTTATCCCTCCATTTCTATAATTTTTCCATTTATTAAAGTTTATTTTTTCTTCATTGTGTTTTTTGATGTTCAAGTCAAAAGTTAGTTGGATAGCTATTGCTAGGTTTATATCTGTATTTCCCATTCTATTCCATTAGTTTGTGTGTCAGTCTTTATGCTGGTAAAACACTGTTTGATGACTATAGCTTACAAAATCAACATACAGAAGTCAGGCCCAGTTCTTTACACCAATGATGTGATCTGGCTAAGAAACAAGTTAATAAATCAATCTAATTTGTGAGCATACAAAATTAACATACTTAGGAATAAACTTAATCCAGGGAGTAAAAGATCTACCTAGACACTGAAAATGATAAGATATCTTTTGTCCATAGTTAATATGGAATGGAAATATATCTTGTGTCTGTGGTTTGGAAGAATTAATTATCATTAGTTCTCTACACTACCCAAAGGGTCCCACAAGCTCAGTGTCATTGCCACCAAAATTCCAATGGCATTTTTTTCATAGAAACAGAAAATGAAAATTCTAAAATTCATCTAGAATCACAGAAGACCCTAAATAGTAATGTAATCTTAAGAGAGGAAAAAAACCTGAAGCCTTATACTTCCTGATTTCATATTATACTGCGGATTTCATTTTTTTTAATGTTCTTGAAGAATACCAATGAAGAATTAGCAAACAAGACTCAGAAGAGAGCTGAGTTGAGCTCTGGTTCTTAAATACCCACAAAAAGATATACAGAAATTAAAACATGGTTGTTTTTAAGAAGAAATTGTTGTCATGCTTTATGTGGGAGTGTTAAGCATTAGATTTTCAAGTTCTTGGGGGACCTGTGGTCATATATTTCAGAGTTTTTGATAGAGTTTGTAACTGACACATTTGACTCGACAAAGGGTCTTTTATTGGCTCTTCAATAAAGGATTCTTCTTGTGGAAGCATATTCTTGTCCTACTGTGGTTTGAATCAACCCTTTTAAAATTGACTCTGATGGGGCTGGGGATATGGCCTAGTGGCAAGAGTGCCTCCCTCATATACATGAGGCCCTGGGTTCAATTCCCCAGCACCACATATACAGAAAATGGCCAGAAGTGGCGCTGTGGCTCAAGTGGCAGAGTGCTAGCCTTGAGCAAAAAGAAGCCAGGGACAGTGCTCAGGCCCTGAGTCCAAGGCCCAGGACTGGCCAAAAAAAAAAATGACTCTGATGAATTGTGGGAATCCCAGAAATTGGAAGAGGGAGGTAGGAGTAGATGTTTCTGGCAAAGAACCTGTTTAACCCTTAGGTCACACATGCAGGCATCTGTCTATTCTGTGTCCCTTCTGGAAGTCAGTGCTGTTTTCCTAGAAGGTACCTAAATGAAGCAAGTTGGTCCACACAACTACTGTAAACAGCATTTGTGGTTCTTTGGGGCTTTGTGCAGCTTTTTAGAAAGTTTGTTACTGATGATGTGAACTTTTGCAGATGTGTATTGGTTGGACATGAACATATGCTTGCATCTTGATATTAAGTTCCAGGACTTTGTAAACATGCATTCCACATTGACATAGCATGACTTCTGACTTGCAAACATCGCCATTCTGGCAGCAAGACAAAAACACATCTGCTCATAGATACACAGCTTTTAAAGCCATAGATCCAGTGCTAACGTTGGAAAGAGGAAGTCTCCTGCTTCAGAGCATTGCCAGCGTGGTTGCTGTGGACCCCTCCTGAGACCGAGGAGAGAATGGGATTAACTACTAAAGATGTTCCCCCTTTTGAGAAGAAAGCATCCTGCAAGATGGCTCACACATCCTTGGTTCAGTAGTAGAACCCCAGGTCTCAGCACTGGAAATGTAGACTTAGGGGCTCTGAAGAGGACTCATAATCTTTATTAGTAGGTTTCAATAAGTATTTCCAACTCCCTACACCAGGTGATAGAGATGTTGTGATCTTCTAGCCATCTTTTTTTTTTCTTTATTTCTTTTTTGTGCTTCTTTTTTTTTTAACCTGTGGATTGAACTCAGGGTCTTGTACATCAAGTACTCTACCACTTGAATCATGTGCCCAGCTCTTTTGTCTGTTTTGTTTTTGTTGTTGTTGCTGAGATAGGGTGTCATTGATTTCCTGGCTATCTGGCCTCAAACCTACAGTCTTCCTGCCTCTGCCTCCTCAACAGCTGGAATTAGGTGTGTGTTACCACAGGCAGCTTCAAAAGCTTGGAGAAGATCCTTTTCTAGTGTACCTATCAGAACACAAGGAAAAATGGAGCTGAAATCTTTTCTTCTTTTACTGCCCAAACAGAAAGAATACAGTTCTTATTCTTCGCTCTCAGGAAAAGAAAAAGTCTGCACAAAATAGTGAAGAAAAAAACAGTAGGGGTTTGAGGAAAAGTAGCAATAGCTGTCAAATTTCAAAAAACACAATCCTGGGAATGGGTCATTATCTACCCAAATCCATTGTGTTGAGATGCTTGAAAGGCATTGTCTCCAATACCATTTTTCTAACTTCATCTTTCAATGCAGTTATTAAACACCAACTCATTTCTGCTGTTCTGTTCAATTTGTCACCTGATTCAAGAGCTATATGACAATCAATTTTGTCCCACTCTTTTCTGCAGCTCCTCACCTGGTAATGAAGTAATCAAAAGATTCAGGATTTTACCTTCAAGCATATTTCATTTTATATTTTAGATTAGTTTCAGGAAACTGCCTTGTATGCAGCATGACCTTAATAAATAATGGTTGGGTGGATGAGTGAACAGTTGGGCTGAATCTGATTATTGCATATATGCACAAGGTGTTGGATACAGATCAAATCCTATTTGCAGCAGAGTGATTCTTAAAGGAAACTTAGGGTGGATGAATGCTTTTGAAAAGTGACAGGTTTTTGTTGCTGTTTGTTTGGTTCAGGAGAACAATTATTTCTTAATGTGTCCTCTTAAACCTCTCATTTTAAAATCATTTTAAATTATAAAATAAATTGCATTCTTGGATCACAGAGTTCCCTCACACCTTACATTCAGGTATTTATGTTTCTGAACTCATGTGAGAAGAAGTTGCAAATGGCCACTTTTCCTTTGCTGTGACAATATACCTGACACAAACAACTTAAAAAGAGGAAAGGTTTACTTTGGCTCATGGTTTTAGAGGTTTCATTCCATAGTTGCTTGGCCCATGCTTTGTATATCGTGGTGGGGCTACACAGAGGACTGACCACTCAAGGAAGCTGGAAGGAGAGAGGGAGGGGAAAAAAGAGAGAAAGAGAGGAGGAGGAGGAGGAAGGAAGAGAGAAGGAGACAAGGAGAGACAAAAAAAGGAGGGAGAGAAATAAAGTGTTAGGGAGAAAATGAGGAGGGGATTCCTAATATACTTTCAAGGACACACTTCCTCCTCCCACTATCCTCCTCCCACTAGGCCCCACCTTCTAAAGGGTCACTACTCCCACCGCCCTCCCCCCCCCCCCCCGGTGCCAGAGGCTAGAGATGAATCTTTACACATATGGGCCCTTAGGAGATATTCCAGGTCCAAACTAGAGTACCTCTTTACTCTTTCCTACTTCCATGTATACTTGCTAAAAACAGAAAATTCTTTGGATAACTAGAATGCAGCCTGCATGTTAAGAAGACAACATCAACCTAATTGGGTTCCCTGGTATCTATAGGATTTTTTGAAATGGCATGGTGGTGCCTGCCATTCCTGTCATTTACTGATGATCTTATATCCCATTCAAGATCACCTGCTGCATTGAGTTGTCTCTTTCAACCCAGAGCCATCTTCCATAGTCTGGACATTTTCAAAGAATACAGGCCAGTCACTTGAGTTTCTCTCTGTTGGCATCTGTCTGATGTTTCCTCATGACTTCTGTACTCATGCATTCTAAGTACTGACAAAGAAGATTTCAGCCTGTGGAACCACATGCATGGAGAGTCCATTTCCTTAAAGGCATAGACATTTAGGTAAACACAAACCTCCCTCAACCCCTATGACATGATACAATTCAAGAATAAATTTAGGATTTATTTATTTTTTTAAATTACATTTTTATTAAATAGCTGCTGTTAGGGCTGACCTGAAAACTGGAGTAACTAAATGGAAGTTTTAGTGTTAAAATTATAACAGCTTCTAAACTCTGGTGATGACTCCATGCTAGAGGGCTGCACCCCCACCCGTGAGACTAGTTTC
>NW_025961815.1:0-39842 GCF_023159225.1 Perognathus longimembris pacificus | reverse complement strand
AGACAAACTGAACAAAGTTCTGAGGTCGACCTTGTAAAGATAAGGATTCAGGTCTGTCTGCTGTTTACCTTTGCTCCTGCGCGCACTGCCCTTCTCTCCACATTTATGTGTTTGTTTGTTTGTCTATCTAATCTTTTGGGTTTTTATTTCTAATGAGGTCGACCAGTTGTCTATTTATTATTTTTTTTACTACGCATCAAGCTGCGCTGCTTGTCTTTGCTCCTGTGTGCTCGCGCACTCTCGCCTTTTCCACTTATTTTTATTTTTGATTTATTTTTGATTTATTTTGTCAATTTAAAAAAAAATACGCATCGTGCTGTGCTGTTTGTGTTTGCTTGAGTGCATTCGCGCGCTCTCGCTTTCTCCACTTTACAATTTTTTTGTTATTATTTATCTATTCCTGAGAGTTTATCTTATTTTTTATTTGTTTATTTAAATGAAGTCGACCAGTTGCCTGCCCTTCCTTCCATTATCCGTCACCGAGACAAACTGAACAAAGTTCTGAGGTCGACCTTGTAAAGATAAGGATTCAGGTCTGTCTGCTGTTTACCTTTGCTCCTGCGCGCACTGCCCTTCTCTCCACATTTATGTGTTTGTTTTTTTGTCTATCTAATCTTTTGGGTTTTTATTTCTAATGAGGTCGACCAGTTGTCTATTTATTATTTTTTTTACTACGCATCAAGCTGCGCTGCTTGTCTTTGCTCCTGTGTGCTCGCGCACTCTCGCCTTTTCCACTTATTTTTATTTTTGATTTATTTTTGATTTATTTTGTCAATTTAAAAAAAATACGCATCGTGCTGTGCTGTTTGTGTTTGCTTGAGTGCATTCGCGCGCTCTCGCTTTCTCCACTTTACAATTTTTTTTATTATTTATCTATTCCTGAGAGTTTATCTTATTTTTTATTTGTTTATTTAAATGAAGTCGACCAGTTGCCTGCCCTTCCTTCCATTATCCGTCACGAGACAAACTGAACAAAGTTCTGAGGTCGACCTTGTAAAGATAAGGATTCAGGTCTGTCTGCTGTTTACCTTTGCTCCTGCGCGCACTGCCCTTCTCTCCACATTTATGTGTTTGTTTGTTTGTCTATCTAATCTTTTGGGTTTTTATTTCTAATGAGGTCGACCAGTTGTCTATTTATTATTTTTTTACTACGCATCAAGCTGCGCTGCTTGTCTTTGCTCCTGTGTGCTCGCGCACTCTCGCCTTTTCCACTTATTTTTATTTTTGATTTATTTTTGATTTATTTTGTCAATTTTAAAAAAAAATACGCATCGTGCTGTGCTGTTTGTGTTTGCTTGAGTGCATTCGCGCGCTCTCGCTTTCTCCACTTTACAATTTTTTTGTTATTATTTATCTATTCCTGAGAGTTTATCTTATTTTTTATTTGTTTATTTAAATGAAGTCGACCAGTTGCCTGCCCTTCCTTCCATTATCCGTCACCGAGACAAACTGAACAAAGTTCTGAGGTCGACCTTGTAAAGATAAGGATTCAGGTCTGTCTGCTGTTTACCTTTGCTCCTGCGCGCACTGCCCTTCTCTCCACATTTATGTGTTTGTTTGTTTGTCTATCTAATCTTTTGGGTTTTTATTTCTAATGAGGTCGACCAGTTGTCTATTTATTATTTTTTTTACTACGCATCAAGCTGCGCTGCTTGTCTTTGCTCCTGTGTGCTCGCGCACTCTCGCCTTTTCCACTTATTTTTATTTTTGATTTATTTTTGATTTATTTTGTCAATTTAAAAAAAATACGCATCGTGCTGTGCTGTTTGTGTTTGCTTGAGTGCATTCGCGCGCTCTCGCTTTCTCCACTTTACAATTTTTTTGTTATTATTTATCTATTCCTGAGAGTTTATCTTATTTTTTATTTGTTTATTTAAATGAAGTCGACCAGTTGCCTGCCCTTCCTTCCATTATCCGTCACCGAGACAAACTGAACAAAGTTCTGAGGTCGACCTTGTAAAGATAAGGATTCAGGTCTGTCTGCTGTTTACCTTTGCTCCTGCCCGCACTGCCCTTCTCTCCACATTTATGTGTTTGTTTGTTTGTCTATCTAATCTTTTGGGTTTTTATTTCTAATGAGGTCGACCAGTTGTCTATTTATTATTTTTTTTACTACGCATCAAGCTGCGCTGCTTGTCTTTGCTCCTGTGTGCTCGCGCACTCTCGCCTTTTCCACTTATTTTTATTTTTGATTTATTTTTGATTTATTTTGTCAATTTAAAAAAAATACGCATCGTGCTGTGCTGTTTGTGTTTGCTTGAGTGCATTCGCGCGCTCTCGCTTTCTCCACTTTACAATTTTTTTGTTATTATTTATCTATTCCTGAGAGTTTATCTTATTTTTTATTTGTTTATTTAAATGAAGTCGACCAGTTGCCTGCCCTTCCTTCCATTATCCGTCACTGAGACAAACTGAACAAAGTTCTGAGGTCGACCTTGTAAAGATAAGGATTCAGGTCTGTCTGCTGTTTACCTTTGCTCCTGCCCGCACTGCCCTTCTCTCCACATTTATGTGTTTGTTTGTTGTCTATCTAATCTTTTGGGTTTTTATTTCTAATGAGGTCGACCAGTTGTCTATTTATTATTTTTTTTACTACGCATCAAGCTGCGCTGCTTGTCTTTGCTCCTGTGTGCTCGCGCACTCTCGCCTTTTCCACTTATTTTTATTTTTGATTTATTTTTGATCAATTTAAAAAAAAATACGCATCGTGCTGTGCTGTTTGTGTTTGCTTGAGTGCATTCGCGCGCTCTCGCTTTCTCCACTTTACAATTTTTTTGTTATTATTTATCTATTCCTGAGAGTTTATCTTATTTTTTATTTGTTTATTTAAATGAAGTCGACCAGTTGCCTGCCCTTCCTTCCATTATCCGTCACCGAGACAAACTGAACAAAGTTCTGAGGTCGACCTTGTAAAGATAAGGATTCAGGTCTGTCTGCTGTTTACCTTTGCTCCTGCGCGCACTGCCCTTCTCTCCACATTTATGTGTTTGTTTGTTTGTCTATCTAATCTTTTGGGTTTTTATTTCTAATGAGGTCGACCAGTTGTCTATTTATTATTTTTTTTACTACGCATCAAGCTGCGCTGCTTGTCTTTGCTCCTGTGTGCTCGCGCACTCTCGCCTTTTCCACTTATTTTTATTTTTGATTTATTTTTGATTTATTTTGTCAATTTAAAAAAAAATACGCATCGTGCTGTGCTGTTTGTGTTTGCTTGAGTGCATTCGCGCGCTCTCGCTTTCTCCACTTTACAATTTTTTTTGTTATTATTTATCTATTCCTGAGAGTTTATCTTATTTTTTATTTGTTTATTTAAATGAAGTCGACCAGTTGCCTGCCCTTCCTTCCATTATCCGTCACCGAGACAAACTGAACAAAGTTCTGAGGTCGACCTTCTAAAGATAAGGATTCAGGTCTGTCTGCTGTTTACCTTTGCTCCTGCGCGCACTGCCCTTCTCTCCACATTTATGTGTTTGTTTGTTTGTCTATCTAATCTTTTGGGTTTTTATTTCTAATGAGGTCGACCAGTTGTCTATTTATTATTTTTTTTACTACGCATCAAGCTGCGCTGCTTGTCTTTGCTCCTGTGTGCTCGCGCACTCTCGCCTTTTCCACTTATTTTTATTTTTGATTTATTTTTGATTTATTTTGTCAATTTAAAAAAAAATACGCATCGTGCTGTGCTGTTTGTGTTTGCTTGAGTGCATTTGCGCGCTCTCGCTTTCTCCACTTTACAATTTTTTTGTTATTATTTATCTATTCCTGAGAGTTTATCTTATTTTTTATTTGTTTATTTAAATGAAGTCGACCAGTTGCCTGCCCTTCCTTCCATTATCCGTCACCGAGACAAACTGAACAAAGTTCTGAGGTCGACCTTGTAAAGATAAGGATTCAGGTCTGTCTGCTGTTTACCTTTGCTCCTGCGCACACTGCCCTCTCTCCACATTTATGTGTTTGTTTGTTTGTCTATCTAATCTTTTGGGTTTTTATTTCTAATGAGGTCGACCAGTTGTCTATTTATTATTTTTTTTACTACGCATCAAGCTGCGCTGCTTGTCTTTGCTCCTGTGTGCTCGCGCACTCTCGCCTTTTCCACTTATTTTTATTTTTGATTTATTTTTGATTTATTTTGTCAATTTAAAAAAAAATACGCATCGTGCTGTGCTGTTTGTGTTTGCTTGAGTGCATTCGCGCGCTCTCGCTTTCTCCACTTTACAATTTTTTTGTTATTATTTATCTATTCCTGAGAGTTTATCTTATTTTTTATTTGTTTATTTAAATGAAGTCGACCAGTTGCCTGCCCTTCCTTCCATTATCCGTCACCGAGACAAACTGAACAAAGTTCTGAGGTCGACCTTGTAAAGATAAGGATTCAGGTCTGTCTGCTGTTTACCTTTGCTCCTGCGCGCACTGCCCTTCTCTCCACATTTATGTGTTTGTTTGTTTGTCTATCTAATCTTTTGGGTTTTTATTTCTAATGAGGTCGACCAGTTGTCTATTTATTATTTTTTTTACTACGCATCAAGCTGCGCTGCTTGTCTTTGCTCCTGTGTGCTCGCGCACTCTCGCCTTTTCCACTTATTTTTATTTTTGATTTATTTTTGATTTTTTTGTCAATTTAAAAAAAAATACGCATCGTGCTGTGCTGTTTGTGTTTGCTTGAGTGCATTCGCGCGCTCTCGCTTTCTCCACTTTACAATTTTTTTGTTATTATTTATCTATTCCTGAGAGTTTATCTTATTTTTTATTTGTTTATTTAAATGAAGTCGACCAGTTGCCTGCCCTTCCTTCCATTATCCGTCACCGAGACAAACTGAACAAAGTTCTGAGGTCGACCTTGTAAAGATAAGGATTCAGGTCTGTCTGCTGTTTACCTTTGCTCCTGCGCGCACTGCCCTTCTCTCCACATTTATGTGTTTGTTTGTTTGTCTATCTAATCTTTTGGGTTTTTATTTCTAATGAGGTCGACCAGTTGTCTATTTATTATTTTTTTTACTACGCATCAAGCTGCGCTGCTTGTCTTTGCTCCTGTGTGCTAGCGCACTCTCGCCTTTTCCACTTATTTTTATTTTTGATTTATTTTTGATTTATTTTGTCAATTTCAAAAAAAATACGCATCGTGCTGTGCTGTTTGTGTTTGCTTGAGTGCATTCGGCGCTCTCGCTTTCTCCACTTTACAATTTTTTTGTTATTATTTATCTATTCCTGAGAGTTTATCTTATTTTTTATTTGTTTATTTAAATGAAGTCGACCAGTTGCCTGCCCTTCCTTCCATTATCCGTCACCGAGACAAACTGAACAAAGTTCTGAGGTCGACCTTGTAAAGATAAGGATTCAGGTCTGTCTGCTGTTTACCTTTGCTCCTGCGCGCACTGCCCTTCTCTCCACATTTATGTGTTTGTTTGTTTGTCTATCTAATCTTTTGGGTTTTTATTTCTAATGAGGTCGACCAGTTGTCTATTTATTATTTTTTTTACTACGCATCAAGCTGCGCTGCTTGTCTTTGCTCCTGTGTGCTCGCGCACTCTCGCCTTTTCCACTTATTTTTATTTTTGATTTATTTTTGATTTATTTTGTCAATTTAAAAAAAAATACGCATCGTGCTGTGCTGTTTGTGTTTGCTTGAGTGCATTCGCGCGCTCTCGCTTTCTCCACTTTACAATTTTTTTGTTATTATTTATCTATTCCTGAGAGTTTATCTTATTTTTTATTTGTTTATTTAAATGAAGTCGACCAGTTGCCTGCCCTTCCTTCCATTATCCGTCACCGAGACAAACTGAACAAAGTTCTGAGGTCGACCTTGTAAAGATAAGGATTCAGGTCTGTCTGCTGTTTACATTTGCTCCTGCCCGCACTGCCCTTCTCTCCACATTTATGTGTTTGTTTGTCTATCTAATCTTTTGGGTTTTTATTTCTAATGAGGTCGACCAGTTGTCTATTTATTATTTTTTTTACTACGCATCAAGCTGCGCTGCTTGTCTTTGCTCCTGTGTGCTCGCGCACTCTCGCCTTTTCCACTTATTTTTATTTTTGATTTATTTTTGATTTATTTTGTCAATTTTAAAAAAAATACGCATCGTGCTGTGCTGTTTGTGTATGCTTGAGTGCATTCGCGCGCTCTCGCTTTCTCCACTTTACAATTTTTTGTTATTATTTATCTATTCCTGAGAGTTTATCTTATTTTTTATTTGTTTATTTAAATGAAGTCGACCAGTTGCCTGCCCTTCCTTCCATTATCCGTCACCGAGACAAACTGAACAAAGTTCTGAGGTCGACCTTGTAAAGATAAGGATTCAGGTCTGTCTGCTGTTTACCTTTGCTCCTGCGCGCACTGCCCTTCTCTCCACATTTATGTGTTTGTTTGTTTGTCTATCTAATCTTTTGGGTTTTTATTTCTAATGAGGTCGACCAGTTGTCTATTTATTATTTTTTTTACTACGCATCAAGCTGCGCTGCTTGTCTTTGCTCCTGTGTGCTCGCGCACTCTCGCCTTTTCCACTTATTTTTATTTTTGATTTATTTTTGATTTATTTTGTCAATTTTAAAAAAAAATACGCATCGTGCTGTGCTGTTTGTGTTTGCTTGAGTGCATTCGCGCGCTCTCGCTTTCTCCACTTTACAATTTTTTTGTTATTATTTATCTATTCCTGAGAGTTTATCTTATTTTTTATTTGTTTATTTAAATGAAGTCGACCAGTTGCCTGCCCTTCCTTCCATTATCCGTCACCGAGACAAACTGAACAAAGTTCTGAGGTCGACCTTGTAAAGATAAGGATTCAGGTCTGTCTGCTGTTTACCTTTGCTCCTGCGCGCACTGCCCTTCTCTCCACATTTATGTGTTTGTTTGTTTGTCTATCTAATCTTTTGGGTTTTTATTTCTAATGAGGTCGACCAGTTGTCTATTTATTATTTTTTTTACTACGCATCAAGCTGCGCTGCTTGTCTTTGCTCCTGTGTGCTCGCGCACTCTCGCCTTTTCCACTTATTTTTATTTTTGATTTATTTTTGATTATTTTGTCAATTTAAAAAAAAAACGCATCGTGCTGTGCTGTTTGTGTTTGCTTGAGTGCATTCGCGCGCTCTCGCTTTCTCCACTTTACAATTTTTTTGTTATTATTTATCTATTCCTGAGAGTTTATCTTATTTTTTATTTGTTTATTTAAATGAAGTCGACCAGTTGCCTGCCCTTCCTTCCATTATCCGTCACCGAGACAAACTGAACAAAGTTCTGAGGTCGACCTTGTAAAGATAAGGATTCAGGTCTGTCTGCTGTTTACCTTTGCTCCTGCGCGCACTGCCCTTCTCTCCACATTTATGTGTTTGTTTGTTTGTCTATCTAATCTTTTGGGTTTTTATTTCTAATGAGGTCGACCAGTTGTCTATTTATTATTTTTTTTACTACGCATCAAGCTGCGCTGCTTGTCTTTGCTCCTGTGTGCTCGCGCACTCTCGCCTTTTCCACTTATTTTTATTTTTGATTTATTTTTGATTTATTTTGTCAATTTTAAAAAAAATACGCATCGTGCTGTGCTGTTTGTGTTTGCTTGAGTGCATTCGCGCGCTCTCGCTTTCTCCACTTTACAATTTTTTTGTTATTATTTATCTATTCCTGAGAGTTTATCTTATTTTTTATTTGTTTATTTAAATGAAGTCGACCAGTTGCATGCCCTTCCTTCCATTATCCGTCACCGAGACAAACTGAACAAAGTTCTGAGGTCGACCTTGTAAAGATAAGGATTCAGGTCTGTCTGCTGTTTACCTTTGCTCCTGCCCGCACTGCCCTTCTCTCCACATTTATGTGTTTGTTTGTTTGTCTATCTAATCTTTTGGGTTTTTATTTCTAATGAGGTCGACCAGTTGTCTATTTATTATTTTTTTTACTACGCATCAAGCTGCGCTGCTTGTCTTTGCTCCTGTGTGCTCGCGCACTCTCGCCTTTTCCACTTATTTTTATTTTTGATTTATTTTTGATTTATTTTGTCAATTTAAAAAAAAAACGCATCGTGCTGTGCTGTTTGTGTTTGCTTGAGTGCATTCGCGCGCTCTCGCTTTCTCCACTTTACAATTTTTTTGTTATTATTTATCTATTCCTGAGAGTTTATCTTATTTTTTATTTGTTTATTTAAATGAAGTCGACCAGTTGCCTGCCCTTCCTTCCATTATCCGTCACCGAGACAAACTGAACAAAGTTCTGAGGTCGACCTTGTAAAGATAAGGATTCAGGTCTGTCTGCTGTTTACCTTTGCTCCTGCGCGCACTGCCCTTCTCTCCACATTTATGTGTTTGTTTGTTTGTCTATCTAATCTTTTGGGTTTTTATTTCTAATGAGGTCGACCAGTTGTCTATTTATTATTTTTTTTACTACGCATCAAGCTGCGCTGCTTGTCTTTTCTCCTGTGTGCTCGCGCACTCTCGCCTTTTCCACTTATTTTTATTTTTGATTTATTTTTGATTTATTTTGTCAATTAAAAAAAAATACGCATCGTGCTGTGCTGTTTGTGTTTGCTTGAGTGCATTCGCGCGCTCTCGCTTTCTCCACTTTACAATTTTTTTGTTATTATTTATCTATTCCTGAGAGTTTATCTTATTTTTTATTTGTTTATTTAAATGAAGTCGACCAGTTGCCTGCCCTTCCTTCCATTATCCGTCACCGAGACAAACTGAACAAAGTTCTGAGGTCGACCTTGTAAAGATAAGGATTCAGGTCTGTCTGCTGTTTACCTTTGCTCCTGCGCGCACTGCCCTTCTCTCCACATTTATGTGTTTGTTTGTTTGTCTATCTAATCTTTTGGGTTTTTATTTCTAATGAGGTCGAACAGTTGTCTATTTATTATTTTTTTTACTACGCATCAAGCTGCGCTGCTTGTCTTTGCTCCTGTGTGCTCGCGCACTCTCGCCTTTTCCACTTATTTTTATTTTTGATTTATTTTTGATTTATTTTGTCAATTTAAAAAAAAACGCATCGTGCTGTGCTGTTTGTGTTTGCTTGAGTGCATTCGCGCGCTCTCGCTTTCTCCACTTTACAATTTTTTTGTTATTATTTATCTATTCCTGAGAGTTTATCTTATTTTTTATTTGTTTATTTAAATGAAGTCGACCAGTTGCCTGCCCTTCCTTCCATTATCCGTCACCGAGACAAACTGAACAAAGTTCTGAGGTCGACCTTGTAAAGATAAGGATTCAGGTCTGTCTGCTGTTTACCTTTGCTCCTGCGCGCACTGCCCTTCTCTCCACATTTATGTGTTTGTTTGTTTGTCTATCTAATCTTTTGGGTTTTTATTTCTAATGAGGTCGACCAGTTGTCTATTTATTATTTTTTTTACTACGCATCAAGCTGGCTGCTTGTCTTTGCTCCTGTGTGCTCGCGCACTCTCGCCTTTTCCACTTATTTTTATTTTTGATTTATTTTTGATTTATTTTGTCAATTAAAAAAAAATACGCATCGTGCTGTGCTGTTTGTGTTTGCTTGAGTGCATTCGCGCGCTCTCGCTTTCTCCACTTTACAATTTTTTTTTATTATTTATCTATTCCTGAGAGTTTATCTTATTTTTTATTTGTTTATTTAAATGAAGTCGACCAGTTGCCTGCCCTTCCTTCCATTATCCGTCACCGAGACAAACTGAACAAAGTTCTGAGGTCGACCTTGTAAAGATAAGGATTCAGGTCTGTCTGCTGTTTACCTTTGCTCCTGCGCGCACTGCCCTTCTCTCCACATTTATGTGTTTGTTTGTTTGTCTATCTAATCTTTTGGGTTTTTATTTCTAATGAGGTCGACCAGTTGTCTATTTATTATTTTTTTTACTACGCATCAAGCTGCGCTGCTTGTCTTTGCTCCTGTGTGCTCGCGCACTCTCGCCTTTTCCACTTATTTTTATTTTTGATTTATTTTTGATTTTATTTTGTCAATTTTTAAAAAAAAATACGCATCGTGCTGTGCTGTCAGTGTTTGCTTGAGTGCATTCGCGCGCTCTCGCTTTCTCCACTTTACAATTTTTTTGTTATTATTTATCTATTCCTGAGAGTTTATCTTATTTTTTATTTGTTTATTTAAATGAAGTCGACCAGTTGCCTGCCCTTCCTTCCATTATCCGTCACCGAGACAAACTGAACAAAGTTCTGAGGTCGACCTTGTAAAGATAAGGATTCAGGTCTGTCTGCTGTTTACCTTTGCTCCTGCGTGCACTGCCCTTCTATCCACATTTATGTGTTTGTTTGTTTGTCTATCTAATCTTTTGGGTTTTTATTTCTAATGAGGTCGACCAGTTGTCTATTTATTATTTTTTTTACTACGCATCAAGCTGCGCTGCTTGTCTTTGCTCCTGTGTGCTCGCGCACTGTCGCCTTTTCCACTTATTTTTATTTTTGATTTATTTTTGTTTTATTTTGTCAATTTTAAAAAAAATACGCATCGTGCTGTGCTGTTTGTGTTTGCTTGAGTGCATTCGCGCGCTCTCGCTTTCTCCACTTTACAATTTTTTTGTTATTATTTATCTATTCCTGAGAGTTTATCTTATTTTTTATTTGTTTATTTAAATGAAGTCGACCAGTTGCATGCCCTTCCTTCCATTATCCGTCACCGAGACAAACTGAACAAAGTTCTGAGGTCGACCTTGTAAAGATAAGGATTCAGGTCTGTCTGCTGTTTACCTTTGCTCCTGCGCGCACTGCCCTTCTCTCCACATTTATGTGTTTGTTTGTTTGTCTATCTAATCTTTTGGGTTTTTATTTCTAATGAGGTCGACCAGTTGTCTATTTATTATTTTTTTTACTACGCATCAAGCTGCGCTGCTTGTCTTTGCTCCTGTGTGCTCGCGCACTGTCGCCTTTTCCACTTATTTTTATTTTTGATTTATTTTTGATTTATTTTGTCAATTTAAAAAAAAAATTCGCATCGTGCTGTGCTGTTTGTGTTTGCTTGAGTGCATTCGCGCGCTCTCGCTTTCTCCACTTTACAATTTTTTTGTTATTATTTATCTATTCCTGAGAGTTTATCTTATTTTTCATTTGTTTATTTAAATGAAGTCGACCAGTTGCCTGCCCTTCCTTCCATTATCCGTCACCGAGACAAACTGAACAAAGTTCTGAGGTCGACCTTGTAAAGATAAGGATTCAGGTCTGTCTGCTGTTTAACTTTGCTCCTGCCCGCACTGCCCTTCTATCCACATTTATGTGTTTGTTTGTTTGTCTATCTAATCTTTTGGGTTTTTATTTCTAATGAGGTCGACCAGTTGTCTATTTATTATTTTTTTTACTACGCATCAAGCTGCGCTGCTTGTCTTTGCCCCTGTGTGCTCGCGCACTCTCGCCTTTTCCACTTATTTTTATTTTTGATTTATTTTTGATTTATTTTGTCAATTTTTTAAAAAAATACGCATCGTGCTGTGCTGTTTGTGTATGCTTCAGTGCATTCGCGCGCTCTCGCTTTCTCCACTTTACAATTTTTTTGTTATTATTTATCTATTCCTGAGAGTTTATCTTATTTTTTATTTGTTTATTTAAATGAAGTCGACCAGTTGCCTGCCCTTCCTTCCATTATCCGTCACCGAGACAAACTGAACAAAGTTCTGAGGTCGACCTTGTAAAGATAAGGATTCAGGTCTGTCTGCTGTTTACCTTTGCTCCTGCGCGCACTGCCCTTCTCTCCACATTTATGTGTTTGTTTGTTTGTCTATCTAATCTTTTGGGTTTTTATTTCTAATGAGGTCGACCAGTTGTCTATTTATTATTTTTTTTACTACGCATCAAGCTGCGCTGCTTGTCTTTGCTCCTGTGTGCTCGCGCACTCTCGCCTTTTCCACTTATTTTTATTTTTGATTTATTTTTGATTTATTTTGTCAATTTTAAAAAAAAATACGCATCGTGCTGTGCTTTTTGTGTTTGCTTGAGTGCATTCGCGCGCTCTCGCTTTCTCCACTTTATAATTTTTTTGTTAATATTTATCTATTTCTGAGAGTTTATCTTATTTTTTGTTTATTTAAATGAAGACTACCAGTTGCCTGCCCTTCCTTCCATTATCCGTCACCGAGACAAACTGAACAAAGTTCTGAGGTCGACCTTGTAAAGATAAGGATTCAGGTCTGTCTGCTGTTTACCTTTGCTCCTGCCCGCACTGCCCTTCTCTCCACATTTATGTGTTTGTTTGTTTGTCTATCTAATCTTTTGGGTTTTTATTTCTAATGAGGTCGACCAGTTGTCTATTTATTATTTTTTTTACTACGCATCAAGCTGCGCTGCTTGTCTTTGCTCCTGTGTGCTCGCGCACTCTCGCCTTTTCCACTTATTTTTATTTTTGATTTATTTTTGATTTATTTTGTCAATTTAAAAAAAAATACGCATCGTGCTGTGCTGTTTGTGTTTGCTTGAGTGCATTCGCGCGCTCTCGCTTTCTCCACATTACAATTTTTTTGTTATTATTTATCTATTCCTGAGAGTTTATCTTATTTTTTATTTGTTTATTTAAATGAAGTCGACCAGTTGCCTGCCCTTCCTTCCATTATCCGTCACCGAGACACACTGAACAAAGTTCTGAGGTCGACCTTGTAAAGATAAGGATTCAGGTCTGTCTGATGTTTAACTTTGCTCCTGCGCGCACTGCCCTTCTCTCCACATTTATGTGTTTGTTTGTTTGTCTATCTAATCTTTTGGGTTTTTATTTCTAATGAGGTCGACCAGTTGTCTATTTATTATTTTTTTTACTACGCTTCAAGCTGCGCTGCTTGTCTTTGCCCCTGTGTGCTCGCGCACTCTCGCCTTTTCCACTTATTTTTATTTTTGATTTATTTTTGATTTATTTTGTCAATTTTAAAAAAAAATACGCATCGTGCTGTGCTGTTTGTGTTTGCTTGAGTGCATTCGCGCGCTCTCGCTTTCTCCACTTTACAATTTTTTTGTTAATATTTATCTATTTCTGAGAGTTTATCTTATTTTTTGTTTATTTAAATGAAGTCGACCAGTTGCCTGCCCTTCCTTCCATTATCCGTCACCGAGACAAACTGAACAAAGTTATGAGGTCGACCTTGTAAAGATAAGGATTCAGGTCTGTCTGCTGTTTACCTTTGCTCCTGCCCGCACTGCCCTTCTCTCCACATTTATGTGTTTGTTTGTTTGTCTATCTAATCTTTTGGGTTTTTATTTCTAATGAGGTCGACCAGTTGTCTACTTATTATTTTTTTTACTACGCATCAAGCTGCGCTGCTTGTCTTTGCTCCTGTGTGCTCGCGCACTCTCGCCTTTTCCACTTATTTTTATTTTTGATTTATTTTTGATTTATTTTGTCAATTTAAAAAAAAATACGCATCGTGCTGTGCTGTTTGTGTTTGCTTGAGTGCATTCGCGCGCTCTCGCTTTCTCCACATTACAATTTTTTTGTTATTATTTATCTATTCCTGAGAGTTTATCTTATTTTTTATTTGTTTATTTAAATGAAGTCGACCAGTTGCCTGCCCTTCCTTCCATTATCCGTCACCGAGACCAACTGAACAAAGTTCTGAGGTCGACCTTGTAAAGATAAGGATTCAGGTCTGTCTGCTGTTTACCTTTGCTCCGGCGCGCACTGCCCTTCTCTCCACATTTATGTGTTTGTTTGTTTGTCTATCTAATCTTTTGGGTTTTTATTTCTAATGAGGTCGACCAGTTGTCTATTTATTATTTTTTTTACTACGCATCAAGCTGCGCTGCTTGTCTTTGCCCCTGTGTGCTCGCGCACTCTCGCCTTTTCCACTTATTTTTATTTTTGATTTATTTTTTATTTATTTTGTCAATTTAAAAAAAATACGCATCGTGCTGTGCTGTTTGTGTTTGCTTGAGTGCATTCGCGAGCTATCGCTTTCTCCACTTTACAATTTTTTGTTATTATTTATCTATTCCTGAGAGTTTATCTTATTTTTTATTTGTTTATTTAATTGAAGTCGACCAGTTGACTGCCCTCCTTCCATTATCCGTCACCGAGACAAACTGAACAAAGTCTGAGGTCGACCTTGTAAAGATAAGGATTCAGGTCTGTCTGCTGTTTACCTTTGCTCCTGCGCGCACTGCCCTTCTCTCCACATTTATGTGTTTGTTTGTTTGTCTATCTAATCTTTTGGGTTTTTATTTCTAATGAGGTCGACCAGTTGTCTATTTATTATTTTTTTTACTACGCATCAAGCTGCGCTGCTTGTCTTTGCCCCTGTGTGCTCGCGCACTCTCGCCTTTTCCACTTATTTTTATTTTTGATTTATATTTGATTTATTTTGTCAATTTAAAAAAAAATACGCATCGTGCTGTGCTGTTTGTGTTTGCTTGAGTGCATTCGCGCGCTCTCGCTTTCTCCACTTTACAATTTTTTTGTTAATATTTATCTATTTCTGAGAGTTTATCTTATTTTTTGTTTATTTAAATGAAGTCGACCAGTTGCCTGCCCTTCCTTCCATTATCCGTCACCGAGACAAACTGAACAAAGTTATGAGGTCGACCTTGTAAAGATAAGGATTCAGGTCTGTCTGCTGTTTACCTTTGCTCCTGCCGCACTGCCCTTCTCTCCACATTTATGTGTTTGTTTGTTTGTCTATCTAATCTTTTGGGTTTTTATTTCTAATGAGGTCGACCAGTTGTCTATTTATTATTTTTTTTACTACGCATCAAGCTGCGCTGCTTGTCTTTGCTCCTGTGTGCTCGCGCACTCTCGCGTTTTCCACTTATTTTTATTTTTGATTTATTTTTGATTTATTTTGTCAATTTAAAAAAAATACGCATCGTGCTGTGCTGTTTGTGTTTGCTTGAGTGCATTCGCGCGCTCTCGCTTTCTCCACATTACAATTTTTTTGTTATTATTATCTATTCCTGAGAATTTATCTTATTTTTTATTTGTTTATTTAAATGAAGTCGACCAGTTGCCTGCCCTTCCTTCCATTATCCGTCACCGAGACCAACTGAACAAAGTTCTGAGGTCGACCTTGTAAAGATAAGGATTCAGGTCTGTCTGCTGTTTACCTTTGCTCCTGCGCGCACTGCCTTCTCTCCACATTTATGTGTTTGTTTGTTTGTCTATCTAATCTTTTGGGTTTTTATTTCTAATGAGGTCGACCAGTTGTCTATTTATTATTTTTTTTACTACGCATCAAGATGCGCTGCTTGTCTTTGCTCCTGTGTGCTCGCGCACTCTCGCCTTTTCCACTTATTTTTATTTTTGATTTATTTTGTCAACTTTTAAAAAAAATACGCATCGTGCTGTGCTGTTTGTGTTTGCTTGAGTGCATTCGCGCGCTCTCGCTTTCTCTACTTTACAATTTTTTTGTTATTATTTATCTATTCCTGAGAGTTTATCTTATTTTTTATTTGTTTATTTAAATGAAGTCGACCAGTTGCCTGCCCTTCCTTCCATTATCCGTCACCGAGACAAACTGAACAAAGTTCTGAGGTCTACCTTGTAAAGATAAGGATTCAGGTCTGTCTGCTGTTTACATTTGCTCCTGCGCGCACTGCCCTTCTCTCCACATTTATGTGTTTGTTTGTTTGTCTATCTAATCTTTTGGGTTTTTATTTCTAATGAGGTCGACCAGTTGTCTATTTATTATTTTTTTTACTACGCATCAAGCTGCGCTGCTTGTCTTTGCTCCTGTGTGCTCGCGCACTCTCGCCTTTTCCACTTATTTTCATTTTTGATTTAATTTTGATTTATTTTGTCAATTTAAAAAAATACGCATCGTGCTGTGCTGTTTGTGTTTGCTTGAGTGCATTCACGCGCTCTCGCTTTCTACACTTTACAATTTTTTTGTTATTATTTATCTATTCCTGAGAGTTTATCTTATTTTTTATTTGCTTATTTAAATGAAGTCGACCATTTGCCTGCCCTACCTTCCATTATCCGTCACCGAGACAAACTGAACAAAGTTCTGAGGTCGACCTTGTAAAGATAAGGAATCAGGTCTGTCTGCTGTTTACCTTTGCTCCTGCCCGCACTGCCCTTCTCTCCACATTTATGTGTTTGTTTGTTTGTCTATCTAATCGTTTGGGTTTTTCCTTCTAATGAGGTAGACCAGTTGTCTATTTATTATTTTTTTTACTACGCATCAAGCTGCGCTGCTTGTCTTTGCCCCTGTGTGCTCGCGCACTCTCGCCTTTTCCACTTATTTTTATTTTTGATTTATTTTTGATTTATTTTGTCAATTTTTTAAAAAAATACGCATCGTGCTGTGCTGTTTGTGTATGCTTCAGTGCATTCGCGCGCTCTCGCTTTCTCCACTTTACAATTTTTTTGTTATTATTTATCTATTCCTGAGAGTTTATCTTATTTTTTATTTGTTTATTTAAATGAAGTCGACCAGTTGCCTGCCCTTCCTTCCATTATCCGTCACCGAGACAAACTGAACAAAGTTCTGAGGTCGACCTTGTAAAGATAAGGATTCAGGTCTGTCTGCTGTTTACCTTTGCTCCTGCGCGCACTGCCCTTCTCTCCACATTTATGTGTTTGTTTGTTTGTCTATCTAATCTTTTGGGTTTTTATTTCTAATGAGGTCGACCAGTTGTCTATTTATTATTTTTTTTACTACGCATCAAGCTGCGCTGCTTGTCTTTGCTCCTGTGTGCTCGCGCACTCTCGCCTTTTCCACTTATTTTTATTTTTGATTTATTTTTGATTTATTTTGTCAATTTTAAAAAAAAATACGCATCGTGCTGTGCTGTTTGTGTTTGCTTGAGTGCATTCGCGCGCTCTCGCTTTCTCCACTTTACAATTTTTTTGTTAATATTTATCTATTTCTGAGAGTTTATCTTATTTTTTGTTTATTTAAATGAAGACGACCAGTTGCCTGCCCTTCCTTCCATTATCCGTCACCGAGACAAACTGAACAAAGTTCTGAGGTCGACCTTGTAAAGATAAGGATTCAGGTCTGTCTGCTGTTTACCTTTGCTCCTGCCCGCACTGCCCTTCTCTCCACATTTATGTGTTTGTTTGTTTGTCTATCTAATCTTTTGGGTTTTTATTTCTAATGAGGTCGACCAGTTGTCTATTTATTATTTTTTTTACTACGCATCAAGCTGCGCTGCTTGTCTTTGCTCCTGTGTGCTCGCGCACTCTCGCCTTTTCCACTTATTTTTATTTTTGATTTATTTTTGATTTATTTTGTCAATTTAAAAAAAAATACGCATCGTGCTGTGCTGTTTGTGTTTGCTTGAGTGCATTCGCGCGCTCTCGCTTTCTCCACATTACAATTTTTTTGTTATTATTTATCTATTCCTGAGAGTTTATCTTATTTTTTATTTGTTTATTTAAATGAAGTCGACCAGTTGCCTGCCCTTCCTTCCATTATCCGTCACCGAGACACACTGAACAAAGTTCTGAGGTCGACCTTGTAAAGATAAGGATTCAGGTCTGTCTGATGTTTAACTTTGCTCCTGCGCGCACTGCCCTTCTCTCCACATTTATGTGTTTGTTTGTTTGTCTATCTAATCTTTTGGGTTTTTATTTCTAATGAGGTCGACCAGTTGTCTATTTATTATTTTTTTTACTACGCTTCAAGCTGCGCTGCTTGTCTTTGCCCCTGTGTGCTCGCGCACTCTCGCCTTTTCCACTTATTTTTATTTTTGATTTATTTTTGATTTATTTTGTCAATTTTAAAAAAAAATACGCATCGTGCTGTGCTGTTTGTGTTTGCTTGAGTGCATTCGCGCGCTCTCGTTTTCTCCACTTTACAATTTTTTTGTTAATATTTATCTATTTCTGAGAGTTTATCTTATTTTTTGTTTATTTAAATGAAGTCGACCAGTTGCCTGCCCTTCCTTCCATTATCCGTCACCGAGACAAACTGAACAAAGTTATGAGGTCGACCTTGTAAAGATAAGGATTCAGGTCTGTCTGCTGTTTACCTTCGCTCCTGCCCGCACTGCCCTTCTCTCCACATTTATGTGTTTGTTTGTTTGTCTATCTAATCTTTTGGGTTTTTATTTCTAATGAGGTCGACCAGTTGTCTACTTATTATTTTTTTTACTACGCATCAAGCTGCGCTGCTTGTCTTTGCTCCTGTGTGCTCGCGCACTCTCGCGTTTTCCACTTATTTTTATTTTTGATTTATTTTTGATTTATTTTGTCAATTTAAAAAAAATACGCATCGTGCTGTGCTGTTTGTGTTTGCTTGAGTGCATTCGCGCGCTCTCGCTTTCTCCACATTACAATTTTTTTGTTATTATTTATCTATTCCTGAGAGTTTATCTTATTTTTTATTTGTTTATTTAAATGAAGTCGACCAGTTGCCTGCCCTTCCTTCCATTATCCGTCACCGAGACCAACTGAACAAAGTTCTGAGGTCGACCTTGTAAAGATAAGGATTCAGGTCTGTCTGCTGTTTACCTTTGCTCCGGCGCGCACTGCCCTTCTCTCCACATTTATGTGTTTGTTTGTTTGTCTATCTAATCTTTTGGGTTTTTATTTCTAATGAGGTCGACCAGTTGTCTATTTATTATTTTTTTTACTACGCATCAAGCTGCGCTGCTTGTCTTTGCCCCTGTGTGCTCGCGCACTCTCGCCTTTTCCACTTATTTTTATTTTTGATTTATTTTTTATTTATTTTGTCAATTTAAAAAAAATACGCATCGTGCTGTGCTGTTTGTGTTTGCTTGAGTGCTTTCGCGAGCTATCGCTTTCTCCACTTTACAATTTTTTGTTATTATTTATCTATTCCTGAGAGTTTATCTTATTTTTTATTTGTTTATTTAATTGAAGTCGACCAGTTGACTGCCCTCCCTTCCATTATCCGTCACCGAGACAAACTGAACAAAGGTCTGAGGTCGACCTTGTAAAGATAAGGATTCAGGTCTGTCTGCTGTTTACCTTTGCTCCTCCGCGCACTGCCCTTCTCTCCACATTTATGTGTTTGTTTGTTTGTCTATCTAATCTTTTGGGTTTTTATTTCTAATGAGGTCGACCAGTTGTCTATTTATTATTTTTTTTACTACGCATCAAGCTGCGCTGCTTGTCTTTGCCCCTGTGTGCTCGCGCACTCTCGCCTTTTCCACTTATTTTTATTTTTGATTTATATTTGATTTATTTTGTCATTTTTAAAAAAAATACGCATCGTGCTGTGCTGTTTGTGTTTGCTTGAGTGCATTCGCGCGCTCTCGCTTTCTCCACTTTACAATTTTTTTGTTAATATTTATCTATTTCTGAGAGTTTATCTTATTTTTTGTTTATTTAAATGAAGTCGACCAGTTGCCTGCCCTTCCTTCCATTATCCGTCACCGAGACAAACTGAACAAAGTTATGAGGTCGACCTTGTAAAGATAAGGATTCAGGTCTGTCTGCTGTTTACCTTTGCTCCTGCCGCACTGCCCTTCTCTCCACATTTATGTGTTTGTTTGTTTGTCTATCTAATCTTTTGGGTTTTTATTTCTAATGAGGTCGACCAGTTGTCTATTTATTATTTTTTTTACTACGCATCAAGCTGCGCTGCTTGTCTTTGCTCCTGTGTGCTCGCGCACTCTCGCGTTTTCCACTTATTTTTATTTTTGATTTATTTTTGATTTATTTTGTCAATTTAAAAAAAAATACGCATCGTGCTGTGCTGTTTGTGTTTGCTTGAGTGCATTCGCGCGCTCTCGCTTTCTCCACATTACAATTTTTTTGTTATTATTAATCTATTCCTGAGAGTTTATCTTATTTTTTATTTGTTTATTTAAATGAAGTCGACCAGTTGCCTGCCCTTCCTTCCATTATCCGTCACCGAGACCAACTGAACAAAGTTCTGAGGTCGACCTTGTAAAGATAAGGATTCAGGTCTGTCTGCTGTTTACCTTTGCTCCTGCGCGCACTGCCTTCTCTCCACATTTATGTGTTTGTTTGTTTGTCTATCTAATCTTTTGGGTTTTTATTTCTAATGAGGTCGACCAGTTGTCTATTTATTATTTTTTTTACTACGCATCAAGATGCGCTGCTTGTCTTTGCTCCTGTGTGCTCGCGCACTCTCGCCTTTTCCACTTATTTTTATTTTTGATTTATTTTGTCAACTTTTAAAAAAAATACGCATCGTGCTGTGCTGTTTGTGTTTGCTTGAGTGCATTCGCGCGCTCTCGCTTTCTCTACTTTACAATTTTTTTGTTATTATTTTTCTATTCCTGAGAGTTTATCTTATTTTTTATTTGTTTATTTAAATGAAGTCGACCAGTTGCCTGCCCTTCCTTCCATTATCCGTCACCGAGACAAACTGAACAAAGTTCTGAGGTCTACCTTGTAAAGATAAGGATTCAGGTCTGTCTGCTGTTTACATTTGCTCCTGCGCGCACTGCCCTTCTCTCCACATTTAAGTGTTTGTTTGTTTGTCTATCTAATCTTTTGGGTTTTTATTTCTAATGAGGTCGACCAGTTGTCTATTTATTATTTTTTTTACTACGCATCAAGCTGCGCTGCTTGTCTTTGCTCCTGTGTGCTCGCGCACTCTCGCCTTTTCCACTTATTTTCATTTTTGATTTAATTTTGATTTATTTTGTCAATTTAAAAAAAATACGCATCGTGCTGTGCTGTTTGTGTTTGCTTGAGTGCATTCACGCGCTCTCGCTTTCTACACTTTACAATTTTTTTGTTATTATTTATCTATTCCTGAGAGTTTATCTTATTTTTTATTTGCTTATTTAAATGAAGTCGACCATTTGCCTGCCCTACCTTCCATTATCCGTCACCGAGACAAACTGAACAAAGTTCTGAGGTCGACCTTGTAAAGATAAGGAATCAGGTCTGTCTGCTGTTTACCTTTGCTCCTACCCGCACTGCCCTTCTCTCCACATTTATGTGTTTGTTTGTTTGTCTATCTAATCGTTTGGGTTTTTATTTCTAATGAGGTCGACCAGTTGTCTATTTATTATTTTTTTTACTACGCATCAAGCTGCGCTGCTTGTCTTTGCTCCTGTGTGCTCGCGCACTCTCGCCTTTTCCACTTATTTTTATTTTTGATTTATTTTTGATTTATTTTGTCAATTTTAAAAAAAATACGCATCGTGCTGTGCTGTTTGTGTTTGCTTGAGTGCATTCGCGCGCTCTCGCTTTCTCCACTTTACAATTTTTTTGTTATTATTTATCTATTCCTGAGAGTTTATCTTATTTTTTATTTGTTTATTTAAATGAAGTCGACCAGTTGCCTGCCCTTCCTTCCATTATCCGTCACCGAGACAAACTGAACAAAGTTCTGAGGTCGACCTTGTAAAGATAAGGATTCAGGTCTGTCTGCTGTTTACCTTTGCTCCTGCCCGCACTGCCCTTCTCTCCACATTTATGTGTTTGTTTGTTTGTCTATCTAATCTTTTGGGTTTTTATTTCTAATGAGGTCGACCAGTTGTCTATTTATTATTTTTTTTACTACGCATCAAGCTGCGCTGCTTGTCTTTGCTCCTGTGTGCTCGCGCACTCTCGCCTTTTCCACTTATTTTTATTTTTGATTTATTTTTGATTTATTTTGTCAATTTTAAAAAAAATACGCATCGTGCTGTGCTGTTTGTGTTTGCTTGAGTGCATTCGCGCGCTCTCGCTTTCTCCACTTTACAATTTTTTTGTTATTATTTATCTATTCCTGAGAGTTTATCTTATTTTTTATTTGTTTATTTAAATGAAGTCGACCAGTTGCCTGCCCTTCCTTCCATTATCCGTCACCGAGACAAACTGAACAAAGTTCTGAGGTCGACCTTGTAAAGATAAGGATTCAGGTCTGTCTGCTGTTTACCTTTGCTCCTGCCGCACTGCCCTTCTCTCCACATTTATGTGTTTGTTTGTTTGTCTATCTAATCTTTTGGGTTTTTATTTCTAATGAGGTCGACCAGTTGTCTATTTATTATTTTTTTTACTACGCATCAAGCTGCGCTGCTTGTCTTTGCTCCTGTGTGCTCGCGCACTCTCGCCTTTTCCACTTATTTTTATTTTTGATTTATTTTTGATTTATTTTGTCAATTTTAAAAAAAATACGCATCGTGCTGTGCTGTTTGTGTTTGCTTGAGTGCATTCGCGCGCTCTCGCTTTCTCCACTTTACAATTTTTTTGTTATTATTTATCTATTCCTGAGAGTTTATCTTATTTTTTATTTGTTTATTTAAATGAAGTCGACCAGTTGCCTGCCCTTCCTTCCATTATCCGTCACCGAGACAAACTGAACAAAGTTCTGAGGTCGACCTTGTAAAGATAAGGATTCAGGTCTGTCTGCTGTTTACCTTTGCTCCTGCGCGCACTGCCCTTCTCTCCACATTTATGTGTTTGTTTGTTTGTCTATCTAATCTTTTGGGTTTTTATTTCTAATGAGGTCGACCAGTTGTCTATTTATTATTTTTTTTACTACGCATCAAGCTGCGCTGCTTGTCTTTGCTCCTGTGTGCTCGCGCACTCTCGCCTTTTCCACTTATTTTTATTTTTGATTTATTTTTGATTTATTTTGTCAATTTAAAAAAAATACGCATCGTGCTGTGCTGTTTGTGTTTGCTTGAGTGCATTCGCGCGCTCTCGCTTTCTCCACTTTACAATTTTTTTGTTATTATTTATCTATTCCTGAGAGTTTATCTTATTTTTTATTTGTTTATTTAAATGAAGTCGACCAGTTGCCTGCCCTTCCTTCCATTATCCGTCACCGAGACAAACTGAACAAAGTTCTGAGGTCGACCTTGTAAAGATAAGGATTCAGGTCTGTCTGCTGTTTACCTTTGCTCCTGCCCGCACTGCCCTTCTCTCCACATTTATGTGTTTGTTTGTTTGTCTATCTAATCTTTTGGGTTTTTATTTCTAATGAGGTCGACCAGTTGTCTATTTATTATTTTTTTTACTACGCATCAAGCTGCGCTGCTTGTCTTTGCTCCTGTGTGCTCGCGCACTCTCGCCTTTTCCACTTATTTTTATTTTTGATTTATTTTTGATTTATTTTGTCAATTTTAAAAAAAAATACGCATCGTGCTGTGCTGTTTGTGTTTGCTTGAGTGCATTCGCGCGCTCTCGCTTTCTCCACTTTACAATTTTTTTGTTATTATTTATCTATTCCTGAGAGTTTATCTTATTTTTTATTTGTTTATTTAAATGAAGTCGACCAGTTGCCTGCCCTTCCTTCCATTATCCGTCACCGAGACAAACTGAACAAAGTTCTGAGGTCGACCTTGTAAAGATAAGGATTCAGGTCTGTCTGCTGTTTACCTTTGCTCCTGCGCGCACTGCCCTTCTCTCCACATTTATGTGTTTGTTTGTTTGTCTATCTAATCTTTTGGGTTTTTATTTCTAATGAGGTCGACCAGTTGTCTATTTATTATTTTTTTTACTACGCATCAAGATGCGCTGCTTGTCTTTGCTCCTGTGTGCTCGCGCACTCTCGCCTTTTCCACTTATTTTTATTTTTGATTTATTTTTGATTTATTTTGTCAATTTAAAAAAAAATACGCATCGTGCTGTGCTGTTTGTGTTTGCTTGAGTGCATTCGCGCGCTCTCGCTTTCTCCACTTTACAATTTTTTTGTTATTATTTATCTATTCCTGAGAGTTTATCTTATTTTTTATTTGTTTATTTAAATGAAGTCGACCAGTTGCCTGCCCTTCCTTCCATTATCCGTCACCGAGACAAACTGAACAAAGTTCTGAGGTCGACCTTGTAAAGATAAGGATTCAGGTCTGTCTGCTGTTTACCTTTGCTCCTGCGCGCACTGCCCTTCTCTCCACATTTATGTGTTTGTTTGTTTGTCTATCTAATCTTTTGGGTTTTTATTTCTAATGAGGTCGACCAGTTGTCTATTTATTATTTTTTTTACTACGCATCAAGCTGCGCTGCTTGTCTTTGCTCCTGTGTGCTCGCGCACTCTCGCCTTTTCCACTTATTTTTATTTTTGATTTATTTTTGATTTATTTTGTCAATTTAAAAAAAAATACGCATCGTGCTGTGCTGTTTGTGTTTGCTTGAGTGCATTCGCGCGCTCTCGCTTTCTCCACTTTACAATTTTTTTGTTATTATTTATCTATTCCTGAGAGTTTATCTTATTTTTATTTGTTTATTTAAATGAAGTCGACCAGTTGCCTGCCCTTCCTTCCATTATCCGTCACCGAGACAAACTGAACAAAGTTCTGAGGTCGACCTTGTAAAGATAAGGATTCAGGTCTGTCTGCTGTTTACCTTTGCTCCTGCCCGCACTGCCCTTCTCTCCACATTTATGTGTTTGTTTGTTTGTCTATCTAATCTTTTGGGTTTTTATTTCTAATGAGGTCGACCAGTTGTCTATTTATTATTTTTTTTACTACGCATCAAGCTGCGCTGCTTGTCTTTGCTCCTGTGTGCTCGCGCACTCTCGCCTTTTCCACTTATTTTTATTTTTGATTTATTTTTGATTTATTTTGTCAATTTAAAAAAAAATACGCATCGTGCTGTGCTGTTTGTGTTTGCTTGAGTGCATTCGCGCGCTCTCGCTTTCTCCACTTTACAATTTTTTTGTTATTATTTATCTATTCCTGAGAGTTTATCTTATTTTTTATTTGTTTATTTAAATGAAGTCGACCAGTTGCCTGCCCTTCCTTCCATTATCCGTCACCGAGACAAACTGAACAAAGTTCTGAGGTCGACCTTGTAAAGATAAGGATTCAGGTCTGTCTGCTGTTTACCTTTGCTCCTGCCCGCACTGCCCTTCTCTCCACATTTATGTGTTTGTTTGTTTGTCTATCTAATCTTTTGGGTTTTTTTTCTAATGAGGTCGACCAGTTGTCTATTTATTATTTTTTTTACTACGCATCAAGCTGCGCTGCTTGTCTTTGCTCCTGTGTGCTCGCGCACTCTCGCCTTTTCCACTTATTTTTATTTTTGATTTATTTTTGATTTATTTTGTCAATTTTAAAAAAAATACGCATCGTGCTGTGCTGTTTGTGTTTGCTTGAGTGCATTCGCGCGCTCTCGCTTTCTCCACTTTACAATTTTTTTGTTATTATTTATCTATTCCTGAGAGTTTATCTTATTTTTTTTGTTTATTTAAATGAAGTCGACCAGTTGCCTGCCCTTCCTTCCATTATCCGTCACCGAGACAAACTGAACAAAGTTCTGAGGTCGACCTTGTAAAGATAAGGATTCAGGTCTGTCTGCTGTTTACCTTTGCTCCTGCGCGCACTGCCCTTCTCTCCACATTTATGTGTTTGTTTGTTTGTCTATCTAATCTTTTGGGTTTTTATTTCTAATGAGGTCGACCAGTTGTCTATTTATTATTTTTTTTACTACGCATCAAGCTGCGCTGCTTGTCTTTGCTCCTGTGTGCTCGCGCACTCTCGCCTTTTCCACTTATTTTTATTTTTGATTTATTTTTGATTTATTTTGTCAATTTAAAAAAAAATACGCATCGTGCTGTGCTGTTTGTGTTTGCTTGAGTGCATTCGCGCGCTCTCGCTTTCTCCACTTTACAATTTTTTTGTTATTATTTATCTATTCCTGAGAGTTTATCTTATTTTTTATTTGTTTATTTAAATGAAGTCGACCAGTTGCCTGCCCTTCCTTCCATTATCCGTCACCGAGACAAACTGAACAAAGTTCTGAGGTCGACCTTGTAAAGATAAGGATTCAGGTCTGTCTGCTGTTTACCTTTGCTCCTGCGCGCACTGCCCTTCTCTCCACATTTATGTGTTTGTTTGTTTGTCTATCTAATCTTTTGGGTTTTTATTTCTAATGAGGTCGACCAGTTGTCTATTTATTATTTTTTTTACTACGCATCAAGCTGCGCTGCTTGTCTTTGCTCCTGTGTGCTCGCGCACTCTCGCCTTTTCCACTTATTTTTATTTTTGATTTATTTTTGATTTATTTTGTCAATTTAAAAAAAATACGCATCGTGCTGTGCTGTTTGTGTTTGCTTGAGTGCATTCGCGCGCTCTCGCTTTCTCCACTTTACAATTTTTTTGTTATTATTTATCTATTCCTGAGAGTTTATCTTATTTTTATTTGTTTATTTAAATGAAGTCGACCAGTTGCCTGCCCTTCCTTCCATTATCCGTCACCGAGACAAACTGAACAAAGTTCTGAGGTCGACCTTGTAAAGATAAGGATTCAGGTCTGTCTGCTGTTTACCTTTGCTCCTGCGCGCACTGCCCTTCTCTCCACATTTATGTGTTTGTTTGTTTGTCTATCTAATCTTTTGGGTTTTTATTTCTAATGAGGTCGACCAGTTGTCTATTTATTATTTTTTTTACTACGCATCAAGCTGCGCTGCTTGTCTTTGCCCCTGTGTGCTCGCGCACTCTCGCCTTTTCCACTTATTTTTATTTTTGATTTATTTTTGATTTATTTTGTCAATTTTAAAAAAAATACGCATCGTGCTGTGCTGTTTGTGTTTGCTTGAGTGCATTCGCGCGCTCTCGCTTTCTCCACTTTACAATTTTTTTGTTATTATTTATCTATTCCTGAGAGTTTATCTTATTTTTTATTTGTTTATTTAAATGAAGTCGACCAGTTGCCTGCCCTTCCTTCCATTATCCGTCACCGAGACAAACTGAACAAAGTTGAGGTCGACCTTGTAAAGATAAGGATTCAGGTCTGTCTGCTGTTTACCTTTGCTCCTGCGCGCACTGCCCTTCTCTCCACATTTATGTGTTTGTTTGTTTGTCTATCTAATCTTTTGGGTTTTTATTTCTAATGAGGTCGACCAGTTGTCTATTTATTATTTTTTTTACTACGCATCAAGATGCGCTGCTTGTCTTTGCTCCTGTGTGCTCGCGCACTCTCGCCTTTCCCACTTATTTTTATTTTTGATTTATTTTTGATTTATTTTGTCAATTTAAAAAAAATACGCATCGTGCTGTGCTGTTTGTGTTTGCTTGAGTGCATTCGCGCGCTCTCGCTTTCTCCACTTTACAATTTTTTTGTTATTATTTATCTATTCCTGAGAGTTTATCTTATTTTTTATTTGTTTATTTAAAAGAAGTCGACAAGTTGCCTGCACTTCCTTCCATTATCCGTCACCGAGACAAACTGAACAAAGTTCTGAGGTCGACCTTGTAAAGATAAGGATTCAGGTCTCTCTGCTGTTTACCTTCGCTCCTGCCCGCACTGCCCTTCTCTCCACATTTATGTGTTTGTTTGTTTGTCTATCTAATCTTTTGGGTTTTTCTTTCTAATGAGGTAGACCAGTTGTCTATTTATTATTTTTTTTACTACGCATCAAGCTGCGCTGCTTGTCTTTGCTCCTGTGTGCTCGCGCACTCTCGCCTTTTCCACTTATTTTTATTTTTGATTTATTTTTGATTTATTTTGTCAATTTTAAAAAAAAATACGCATCGTGCTGTGCTGTTTGTGTTTGCTTGAGTGCATTCGCGCGCTCTCGCATTCTCCACTTTACAATTTTTTTGTTAATATTTATCTATTTCTGAGAGTTTATCTTATTTTTTGTTTATTTAAATGAAGACGACCAGTTGCCTGCCCTTCCTTCCATTATCCGTCACCGAGACAAACTGAACAAAGTTCTGAGGTCGACCTTGTAAAGATAAGGATTCAGGTCTGTCTGCTGTTTACCTTTGCTCCTGCCCGCACTGCCCTTCTCTCCACATTTATGTGTTTGTTTGTTTGTCTATCTAATCTTTTGGGTTTTTATTTCTAATGAGGTCGACCAGTTGTCTATTTATTATTTTTTTTACTACGCATCAAGCTGCGCTGCTTGTCTTTGCTCCTGTGTGCTCGCGCACTCTCGCCTTTTCCACTTATTTTTATTTTTGATTTATTTTTGATTTATTTTGTCAATTTAAAAAAAAATACGCATCGTGCTGTGCTGTTTGTGTTTGCTTGAGTGCATTCGCGCGCTCTCGCTTTCTCCACATTACAATTTTTTTGTTATTATTTATCTATTCCTGAGAGTTTATCTTATTTTTTATTTGTTTATTTAAATGAAGTCGACCAGTTGCCTGCCCTTCCTTCCATTATCCGTCACCGAGACACACTGAACAAAGTTCTGAGGTCGACCTTGTAAAGATAAGGATTCAGGTCTGTCTGATGTTTACCTTTGCTCCTGCGCGCACTGCCCTTCTCTCCACATTTATGTGTTTGTTTGTTTGTCTATCTAATCTTTTGGGTTTTTATTTCTAATGAGGTCGACCAGTTGTCTATTTATTATTTTTTTTACTACGCATCAAGCTGCGCTGCTTGTCTTTGCCCCTGTGTGCTCGCGCACTCTCGCCTTTTCCACTTATTTTTATTTTTGATTTATTTTTTATTTATTTTGTCAATTTAAAAAAAATACGCATCGTGCTGTGCTGTTTGTGTTTGCTTGAGTGCATTCGCGCGCTCTCGCTTTCTCCACTTTACAATTTTTTGTTATTATTTATCTATTCCTGAGAGTTTATCTTATTTATTATTTGTTTATTTAATTGAAGTCGACCAGTTGACTGCCCTTCCTTCCATTATCCGTCACCGAGACAAACTGAACAAAGGTCTGAGGTCGACCTTGTAAAGATAAGGATTCAGGTCTGTCTGCTGTTTACCTTTGCTCCTGCGCGCACTGCCCTTCTCTCCACATTTATGTGTTTGTTTGTTTGTCTATCTAATCTTTTGGGTTTTTATTTCTAATGAGGTCGACCAGTTGTCTATTTATTATTTTTTTTACTACGCATCAAGCTGCGCTGCTTGTCTTTGCTCCTGTGTGCTCGCGCACTCTCGCCTTTTCCACTTATTTTTATTTTTGATTTATTTTTGATTTATTTTGTCAATTTAAAAAAAATACGCATCGTGCTGTGCTGTTTGTGTTTGCTTGAGTGCATTCGCGCGCTCTCGCTTTCTCCACTTTACAATTTTTTTGTTATTATTTATCTATTCCTGAGAGTTTATCTTATTTTTTATTTGTTTATTTAAAAGAAGTCGACAAGTTGCCTGCACTTCCTTCCATTATCCGTCACCGAGACAAACTGAACAAAGTTCTGAGGTCGACCTTGTAAAGATAAGGATTCAGGTCTCTCTGCTGTTTACCTTCGCTCCTGCCCGCACTGCCCTTCTCTCCACATTTATGTGTTTGTTTGTTTGTCTATCTAATCTTTTGGGTTTTTCTTTCTAATGAGGTAGACCAGTTGTCTATTTATTATTTTTTTTACTACGCATCAAGCTGCGCTGCTTGTCTTTGCTCCTGTGTGCTCGCGCACTCTCGCCTTTTCCACTTATTTTTATTTTTGATTTATTTTTGATTTATTTTGTCAATTTTAAAAAAAAATACGCATCGTGCTGTGCTGTTTGTGTTTGCTTGAGTGCATTCGCGCGCTCTCGCATTCTCCACTTTACAATTTTTTTGTTAATATTTATCTATTTCTGAGAGTTTATCTTATTTTTTGTTTATTTAAATGAAGACGACCAGTTGCCTGCCCTTCCTTCCATTATCCGTCACCGAGACAAACTGAACAAAGTTCTGAGGTCGACCTTGTAAAGATAAGGATTCAGGTCTGTCTGCTGTTTACCTTTGCTCCTGCCCGCACTGCCCTTCTCTCCACATTTATGTGTTTGTTTGTTTGTCTATCTAATCTTTTGGGTTTTTATTTCTAATGAGGTCGACCAGTTGTCTATTTATTATTTTTTTTACTACGCATCAAGCTGCGCTGCTTGTCTTTGCTCCTGTGTGCTCGCGCACTCTCGCCTTTTCCACTTATTTTTATTTTTGATTTATTTTTGATTTATTTTGTCAATTTAAAAAAAAATACGCATCGTGCTGTGCTGTTTGTGTTTGCTTGAGTGCATTCGCGCGCTCTCGCTTTCTCCACATTACAATTTTTTTGTTATTATTTATCTATTCCTGAGAGTTTATCTTATTTTTTATTTGTTTATTTAAATGAAGTCGACCAGTTGCCTGCCCTTCCTTCCATTATCCGTCACCGAGACACACTGAACAAAGTTCTGAGGTCGACCTTGTAAAGATAAGGATTCAGGTCTGTCTGATGTTTACCTTTGCTCCTGCGCGCACTGCCCTTCTCTCCACATTTATGTGTTTGTTTGTTTGTCTATCTAATCTTTTGGGTTTTTATTTCTAATGAGGTCGACCAGTTGTCTATTTATTATTTTTTTTACTACGCATCAAGCTGCGCTGCTTGTCTTTGCCCCTGTGTGCTCGCGCACTCTCGCCTTTTCCACTTATTTTTATTTTTGATTTATTTTTTATTTATTTTGTCAATTTAAAAAAAATACGCATCGTGCTGTGCTGTTTGTGTTTGCTTGAGTGCATTCGCGCGCTCTCGCTTTCTCCACTTTACAATTTTTTGTTATTATTTATCTATTCCTGAGAGTTTATCTTATTTATTATTTGTTTATTTAATTGAATTCGACCAGTTGACTGCCCTTCCTTCCATTATCCGTCACCGAGACAAACTGAACAAAGGTCTGAGGTCGACCTTGTAAAGATAAGGATTCAGGTCTGTCTGCTGTTTACCTTTGCTCCTGCGCGCACTGCCCTTCTCTCCACATTTATGTGTTTGTTTGTTTGTCTATCTAATCTTTTGGGTTTTTATTTCTAATGAGGTCGACCAGTTGTCTATTTATTATTTTTTTTACTACGCATCAAGCTGCGCTGCTTGTCTTTGCCCCTGTGTGCTCGCGCACTCTCGCCTTTTCCACTTATTTTTATTTTTGATTTATTTTTTATTTATTTTGTCAATTTAAAAAAAATACGCATCGTGCTGTGCTGTTTGTGTTTGCGTGAGTGCATTCGCGCGCTCTCGCTTTCTCCACTTTACAATTTTTTGTTATTATTTATCTATTCCTGAGAGTTTATCTTATTTATTATTTGTTTATTTAATTGAAGTCGACCAGTTGACTGCCCTTCCTTCCATTATCCGTCACCGAGACAAACTGAACAAAGGTCTGAGGTCGACCTTGTAAAGATAAGGATTCAGGTCTGTCTGCTGTTTACCTTTGCTCCTGCGCGCACTGCCCTTCTCTCCACATTTATGTGTTTGTTTGTTTGTCTATCTAATCTTTTGGGTTTTTATTTCTAATGAGGTCGACCAGTTGTCTATTTATTATTTTTTTTACTACGCATCAAGCTGCGCTGCTTGTCTTTGCCCCTGTGTGCTCGCGCACTCTCGCCTTTTCCACTTATTTTTATTTTTGATTTATATTTGATTTATTTTGTCAATTTTAAAAAAAATACGCATCGTGCTGTGCTGTTTGTGTTTGCTTGAGTGCATTCGCGCGCTCTCGCTTTCTCCACTTTACAATTTTTTTGTTAATATTTATCTATTTCTGAGAGTTTATCTTATTTTTTGTTTATTTAAATGAAGTCGACCAGTTGCCTGCCCTTCCTTCCATTATCCGTCACCGAGACAAACTGAACAAAGTTATGAGGTCGACCTTGTAAAGATAAGGATTCAGGTCTGTCTGCTGTTTACCTTTGCTCCTGCCGCACTGCCCTTCTCTCCACATTTATGTGTTTGTTTGTTTGTCTATCTAATCTTTTGGGTTTTTATTTCTAATGAGGTCGACCAGTTGTCTATTTATTATTTTTTTTACTACGCATCAAGCTGCGCTGCTTGTCTTTGCTCCTGTGTGCTCGCGCACTCTCGCGTTTTCCACTTATTTTTATTTTTGATTTATTTTTGATTTATTTTGTCAATTTAAAAAAAAATACGCATCGTGCTGTGCTGTTTGTGTTTGCTTGAGTGCATTCGCGCGCTCTCGCTTTCTCCACATTACAATTTTTTTGTTATTATTAATCTATTCCTGAGAGTTTATCTTATTTTTTATTTGTTTATTTAAATGAAGTCGACCAGTTGCCTGCCCTTCCTTCCATTATCCGTCACCGAGACCAACTGAACAAAGTTCTGAGGTCGACCTTGTAAAGATAAGGATTCAGGTCTGTCTGCTGTTTACCTTTGCTCCTGCGCGCACTGCCTTCTCTCCACATTTATGTGTTTGTTTGTTTGTCTATCTAATCTTTTGGGTTTTTATTTCTAATGAGGTCGACCAGTTGTCTATTTATTATTTTTTTTACTACGCATCAAGATGCGCTGCTTGTCTTTGCTCCTGTGTGCTCGCGCACTCTCGCCTTTTCCACTTATTTTTATTTTTGATTTATTTTGTCAACTTTTAAAAAAAATACGCATCGTGCTGTGCTGTTTGTGTTTGCTTGAGTGCATTCACGCGCTCTCGCTTTCTACACTTTACAATTTTTTTGTTATTATTTATCTATTCCTGAGAGTTTATCTTATTTTTTATTTGCTTATTTAAATGAAGTCGACCATTTGCCTGCCCTACCTTCCATTATCCGTCACCGAGACAAACTGAACAAAGTTCTGAGGTCGACCTTGTAAAGATAAGGAATCAGGTCTGTCTGCTGTTTACCTTTGCTCCTGCCCGCACTGCCCTTCTCTCCACATTTATGTGTTTGTTTGTTTGTCTATCTAATCGTTTGGGTTTTTATTTCTAATGAGGTCGACCAGTTGTCTATTTATTATTTTTTTTACTACGCATCAAGCTGCGCTGCTTGTCTTTGCTCCTGTGTGCTCGCGCACTCTCGCCTTTCCCACATATTTTTATTTTTGATTTATTTTTGATTTATTTTGTCAATTTAAAAAAAATACGCATCGTGCTGTGCTGTTTGTGTTTGCTTGAGTGCATTCGCGCGCTCTCGCTTTCTCCACTTTACAATTTTTTTGTTATTATTTATCTATTCCTGAGAGTTTATCTTATTTTTTATTTGTTTATTTAAAAGAAGTCGACAAGTTGCCTGCACTTCCTTCCATTATCCGTCACCGAGACAAACTGAACAAAGTTCTGAGGTCGACCTTGTAAAGATAAGGATTCAGGTCTCTCTGCTGTTTACCTTCGCTCCTGCCCGCACTGCCCTTCTCTCCACATTTATGTGTTTGTTTGTTTGTCTATCTAATCTTTTGGGTTTTTCTTTCTAATGAGGTAGACCAGTTGTCTATTGATTATTTTTTTTACTACGCATCAAGCTGCGCTGCTTGTCTTTGCTCCTGTGTGCTCGCGCACTCTCGCCTTTTCCACTTATTTTTATTTTTGATTTATTTTTGATTTATTTTGTTAATTTAAAAAAATACGCATCGTGCTGTGCTGTTTGTGTTTGCTTGAGTGCATTCGCGCGCTCTCGCTTTCTCCACTTTACAATTTTTTGTTATTATTTATCTATTCCTGAGAGTATATCTTATTTTTTATTTGTTTATTTAAATGAAGTCGACCAGTTGCCTGCCCTTCCTTCCATTATCCGTCACAGAGACAAACTGAACAAAGTTCTGAGGTCGACCTTGTAAAGATAAGGATTCAGGTCTGTCTGCTGTTTACCTTTGCTCCTGCCCGCACTGCCCTTCTCTCCACATTTATGTGTTTGTTTGTTTGTCTATCTAATCGTTTGGGTTATTATTTCTAATGAGGTCGACCAGTTGTCTATTTATTATTTTTTTTACTACGCATCAAGCTGCGCTGCTTGTCTTTGCTCCTGTGTGCTCGCGCACTCTCGCCTTTTCCACTTATTTTTATTTTTGATTTATTTTTGATTTATTTTGTCAATTTTAAAAAAAAAATACGCATCGTGCTTTGCTGTTTGTGTTTGCTTGAGTGCATTCGCGCGCTCTTGCTTTCTCCACTTTACAATTTTTTTGTTATTATTTATCTATTCCTGAGAGATTATCTTATTATTTATTTGTTTATTTAAATGAAGTCGACCAGTTGCCTGCCCTTCCTTCCATTATCCGTCACCGAGACAAACTGAACAAAGTTCTGAGGTCGACCTTGTAAAGATAAGGATTCAGGTCTGTCTGCTGTTTACCTTTGCTCCTGCGTGCACTGCCCTTCTCTCCACATTTATGTGTTTGTTTGTTTGTCTATCTAATCTTTTGGGTTTTTATTTCTAATGAGGTCGACCAGTTGTCTATTTATTATTTTTTTTACTACGCATCAAGCTGCGCTGCTTGTCTTAGCTCCTGTGTGCTCGCACACTCTCGCCTTTTCCACTTATTTTTGTTTTTGATTTATTTTTGATTTATTTTGTCAATTTAAAAAAAAATCGCATCGTGCTGTGCTGTTTGTGTTTGCTTGAGTGCAATCTCGCGCTCTCGCTTTCTCCACTTTACAATTTTTTGTTATTATTTATCTATTCCTGAGAGTTTATCTTATTTTTTATTTGTTTATTTAAATGAAGTCGACCAGTTGCCTGCCCTTCCTTCCATTATCCGTCACCGAGACAAACTGAACAAAGTTCTGAGGTCGACCTTGTAAAGATAAGGATTCATGTCTGTCTGCTGTTTACCTTTGCTCCTGCGCGCACTGCCCTTCTCTCCACATTTATGTGTTTGTTTGTTTGTCTATCTAATCTTTTGGGTTTTTATTTCTAATGAGGTCGACCAGTTGTCTATTTATTATTTTTTTTACTACGCATCAAGCTGCGCTGCTTGTGTTTGCTCCTGTGTGCTCGCGCACTCTCGCCTTTTCCACTTATTTTTATTTTTGATTTATTTTTGATTTGTTTTGTCAACTTTTAAAAAAATACGCATCGTGCTGTGCTGTTTGTGTTTGCTTGAGTGCATTCGCGCGCTCTTGCTTTCTCCACTTTACAATTTTTTGTTATTATTTATCTATTCCTGAGAGTTTATCTTATTTTTTATTTGTTTATTTAAATGAAGTCGACCAGTTGCCTGCCCTTCCTTCCATTATCCGTCACAGAGACAAACTGAACAAAGTTCTGAGGTCGACCTTGTAAAGATAAGGATTCAGGTCTGTCTGCTGTTTACCTTTGCTCCTGCCCGCACTGCCCTTCTCTCCACATTTATGTGTTTGTTTGTTTGTCTATCTAATCGTTTGGGTTATTATTTCTAATGAGGTCGACCAGTTGTCTATTTATTATTTTTTTTACTACGCATCAAGCTGCGCTGCTTGTCTTTGCTCCTGTGTGCTCGCGCACTCTCGCCTTTTCCACTTATTTTTTTTTTGATTTATTTTTGATTTATTTTGTCAATTTAAAAAAAAAATACGCATCGTGCTGTGCTGTTTGTGTTTGCTTGAGTGCATTCGCGCGCTCTTGTTTCTCCACTTTACAATTTTTTTGTTATTATTTATCTATTCCTGAGAGATTATCTTATTATTTATTTGTTTATTTAAATGAAGTCGACCAGTTGCCTGCCCTTCCTTCTATTATCCGTCACCGAGACAAACTGAACAAAGTTCTGAGGTCGACCTTGTAAAGATAAGGATTCAGGTCTGTCTGCTGTTTACCTTTGCTCCTGCGTGCACTGCCCTTCTCTCCACATTTATGTGTTTGTTTGTTTGTCTATCTAATCTTTTGGGTTTTTATTTCTAATGAGGTCGACCAGTTGTCTATTTATTATTTTTTTTACTACGCATCAAGCTGCGCTGCTTGTCTTTGCTCCTGTGTGCTCGCGCACTCTCGCCTTTTCCACTTATTTTCATTTTTGATTTATTTTTGATTTATTTTGTCAATTTAAAAAAAATACGCATCGTGCTGTGCTGTTTGTGTTTGCTTGAGTGCATTCACGCGCTCTCGCTTTCTACACTTTACAATTTTTTTGTTATTATTTATCTATTCCTGAGAGTTTATCTTATTTTTTATTTGCTTATTTAAATGAAGTCGACCATTTGCCTGCCCTACCTTCCATTATCCGTCACCGAGACAAACTGAACAAAGTTCTGAGGTCGACCTTGTAAAGATAAGGAATCAGGTCTGTCTGCTCTTTACCTTTGCTCCTGCCCGCACTGCCCTTCTCTCCACATTTATGTGTTTGTTTGTTTGTCTATCTAATCGTTTGGGTTTTTATTTCTAATGAGGTCGACCAGTTGTCTATTTATTATTTTTTTTACTACGCATCAAACTGCGCTGCTTGTCTTTGCTCCTGTGTGCTCGCGCACTCTCGCCTTTTCCACTTATTTTTATTTTTGATTTATTTTTGATTTATTTTGTCAATTTTAAAAAAAAATACGCATCGTGCTGTGCTGTTTGTGTTTGCTTGAGTGCATTCGCGCGCTCTCGCTTTCTCCACTTTACAATTTTTTTGTTATTATTTATCTATTCCTGAGAGTTTATCTTATTTTTTATTTGTTTATTTAAATGAAGTCGACCAGTTGCCTGCCCTTCCTTCCATTATCCGTCACCGAGACAAACTGAACAAAGTTCTGAGGTCGACCTTGTAAAGATAAGGATTCAGGTCTGTCTGCTGTTTACCTTTGCTCCTGCGCGCACTGCCCTTCTCTCCACATTTATGTGTTTGTTTGTTTGTCTATCTAATCTTTTGGGTTTTTATTTCTAATGAGGTCGACCAGTTGTCTATTTATTATTTTTTTTAGTACGCATCAAGATGCGCTGCTTGTCTTTGCTCCTGTGTGCTCGCGCACTCTCGCCTTTCCCACTTATTTTTATTTTTGATTTATTTTTGATTTATTTTGTCAATTTAAAAAAAATACGCATCGTGCTGTGCTGTTTGTGTTTGCTTGAGTGCATTCGCGCGCTCTCGCTTTCTCCACTTTACAATTTTTTTGTTATTATTTATCTATTCCTGAGAGTTTATCTTATTTTTTATTTGTTTATTTAAAAGAAGTCGACAAGTTGCCTGCACTTCCTTCCATTATCCGTCACCGAGACAAACTGAACAAAGTTCTGAGGTCGACCTTGTAAAGATAAGGATTCAGGTCTCTCTGCTGTTTACCTTCGCTCCTGCCCGCACTGCCCTTCTCTCCACATTTATGTGTTTGTTTGTTTGTCTATCTAATCTTTTGGGTTTTTCTTTCTAATGAGGTAGACCAGTTGTCTATTTATTATTTTTTTTACTACGCATCAAGCTGCGCTGCTTGTCTTTGCTCCTGTGTGCTCGCGCACTCTCGCCTTTTCCACTTATTTTTATTTTTGATTTATTTTTGATTTATTTTGTTAATTTAAAAAATACGCATCGTGCTGTGCTGTTTGTGTTTGCTTGAGTGCATTCGCGCACTCTCGCTTTCTCCACTTTACAATTTTTTTGTTATTATTTATCTATTCCTGAGAGTATATCTTATTTTTTTATTTGTTTATTTAAATGAAGTCGACCAGTTGCCTGCCCTTCCTTCCATTATCCGTCACAGAGACAAACTGAACAAAGTTCTGAGGTCGACCTTGTAAAGATAAGGATTCAGGTCTGTCTGCTGTTTACCTTTGCTCCTGCCCGCACTGCCCTTCTCTCCACATTTATGTGTTTGTTTGTTTGTCTATCTAATCGTTTGGGTTATTATTTCTAATGAGGTCGACCAGTTGTCTATTTATTATTTTTTTTACTACGCATCAAGCTGCGCTGCTTGTCTTTGCTCCTGTGTGCTCGCGCACTCTCGCCTTTTCCACTTATTTTTATTTTTGATTTATTTTTGATTTATTTTGTCAATTTTAAAAAAAAAATACGCATCGTGCTGTGCTGTTTGTGTTTGCTTGAGTGCATTCGCGCGCTCTTGCTTTCTCCACTTTACAATTTTTTTGTTATTATTTATCTATTCCTGAGAGATTATCTTATTATTTATTTGTTTATTTAAATGAAGTCGACCAGTTGCCTGCCCTTCCTTCCATTATCCGTCACCGAGACAAACTGAACAAAGTTCTGAGGTCGACCTTGTAAAGATAAGGATTCAGGTCTGTCTGCTGTTTACCTTTGCTCCTGCGTGCACTGCCCTTCTCTCCACATTTATGTGTTTGTTTGTTTGTCTATCTAATCTTTTGGGTTTTTATTTCTAATGAGGTCGACCAGTTGTCTATTTATTATTTTTTTTACTACGCATCAAGCTGCGCTGCTTGTCTTAGCTCCTGTGTGCTCGCACACTCTCGCCTTTTGCACTTATTTTTGTTTTTGATTTATTTTTGATTTATTTTGTCAATTTAAAAAAAAATCGCATCGTGCTGTGCTGTTTGTGTTTGCTTGAGTGCAATCTCGCGCTCTCGCTTTCTCCACTTTACAATTTTTTCTTATTATTTATCTATTCCTGAGAGTTTATCTTATTTTTTATTTGTTTATTTAAATGAAGTCGACCAGTTGCCTGCCCTTCCTTCCATTATCCGTCACCGAGACAAACTGAACAAAGTTCTGAGGTCCACCTTGTAAAGATAAGGATTCATGTCTGTCTGCTGTTTACCTTTGCTCCTGCGCGCACTGCCCTTCTCTCCACATTTATGTGTTTGTTTGTTTGTCTATCTAATCTTTTGGGTTTTTATTTCTAATGAGGTCGACCAGTTGTCTATTTATTATTTTTTTTACTACGCATCAAGCTGCGCTGCTTGTCTTTGCTCCTGTGTGCTCGCGCACTCTCGCCTTTTCCACTTATTTTTATTTTTGATTTATTTTTGATTTGTTTTGTCAACTTTTAAAAAAATACGCATCGTGCTGTGCTGTTTGTGTTTGCTTGAGTGCATTCGCGCGCTCTTGCTTTCTCCACTTTACAATTTTTTTGTTATTATTTATCTATTCCTGAGAGTTTATCTTATTTTTTATTTGTTTATTTAAATGAAGTCGACCAGTTGCCTGCCCCTTCCTTCCATTATCCGTCACCGAGACAAACTGAACAAAGTTCTGATGTCGACCTTGTAAAGATAAGGATTCATGTCTGTCTGCTGTTTACCTTTGCTCCTGCTCGCACTGCCTTCTCTCCACATTTATGTGTTTGTTTGTTTGTCTATCTAATCTTTTGGGATTTTATTTCTAATGAGGTCCACCAGTTGTCTATTTATTATTTTTTTGACTACGCATCAAGCTGCGCTGCTTGTCTTTGCTCCTGTGTGCTCGCGCACTCTCGCCTTTTCCACTTATTTTTATTTTTGATTTATTTTTGATTTATTTGTCAATTTTTAAAAAAAATACGCATCGTGCTGTGCTGTTTGTGTTTGCTTGAGTGCATTCGCGCGCTCTCGCTTTCTACACGTTACAATTTTTTTGTTATTATTTATCTATTCCTGAGAGTTTATCTTATTTTTTATTTGTTTATTTAAATGAAGTCGACCAGTTGCCTGCCCTTCCTTCCATTATCCGTCACCGAGACAAACTGAACAAAGTTCTGAGGTCGACCTTGTAAAGATAAGGATTCAGGTCTGTCTGCTGTTTACCTTTGCTCCTGCGCGCACTGCCCTTCTCTCCACATTTATGTGTTTGTTTGTTTGTCTATCTAATCTTTTGGGTTTTTATTTCTAATGAGGTCGACCAGTTGTCTATTTATTATTTTTTTTACTACGCATCAAGATGCGCTGCTTGTCTTTGCTCCTGTGTGCTCGCGCACTCTCGCCTTTCCCACTTATTTTTATTTTTGATTTATTTTTGATTTATTTTGTCAATTTAAAAAAAAATACGCATCGTGCTGTGCTGTTTGTGTTTGCTTGAGTGCATTCGCGCGCTCTCGCTTTCTCCACTTTACAATTTTTTTGTTATTATTTATCTATTCCTGAGAGTTTATCTTATTTTTTATTTGTTTATTTAAAAGAAGTCGACAAGTTGCCTGCACTTCCTTCCATTATCCGTCACCGAGACAAACTGAACAAAGTTCTGAGGTCGACCTTGTAAAGATAAGGATTCAGGTCTCTCTGCTGTTTACCTTCGCTCCTGCCCGCACTGCCCTTCTCTCCACATTTATGTGTTTGTTTGTTTGTCTATCTAATCTTTTGGGTTTTTCTTTCTAATGAGGTAGACCAGTTGTCTATTTATTATTTTTTTTACTACGCATCAAGCTGCGCTGCTTGTCTTTGCTCCTGCGTGCTCGCGCACTCTCGCCTTTTCCACTTATTTTTATTTTTGATTTATTTTTGATTTATTTTGTTAATTTAAAAAAAATACGCATCGTGCTGTGCTGTTTGTGTTTGCTTGAGTGCATTCGCGCGCTCTCGCTTTCTCCACTTTACAATTTTTTGTTATTATTTATCTATTCCTGAGAGTTTATCTTATTTTTTATTTGTTTATTTAAATGAAGTCGACCA
>NW_025961814.1:0-43426 GCF_023159225.1 Perognathus longimembris pacificus | reverse complement strand
AATAGACAACTGGTCGACCTCATTAGAAATAAAAACCCAAAAGATTAGATAGACAAACAAACAAACACATAAATGTGGAGAGAAGGGCAGTGCGCGCAGGAGCAAAGGTAAACATCAGACAGACCTGAATCCTTATCTTTACAAGGTCGACCTCAGAACTTTGTTCAGTGTGTCTCGGTGACGGATAATGGAAGGAAGGGCAGGCAACTGGTCGACTTCATTTAAATAAACAAATAAAAAATAAGATAAACTCTCAGGAATAGATAAATAATAACAAAAAAATTGTAATGTGGAGAAAGCGAGAGCGCGCGAATGCACTCAAGCAAACACAAACAGCACAGCACGATGCGTTTTTTTTTAAATTGACAAAATAAATCAAAAATAAATCAAAAATAAAAATAAGTGGAAAAGGCGAGAGTGCGCGAGCACACAGGAGCAAAGACAAGCAGCGCAGCTTGATGCGTAGTAAAAAAAATAATAAATAGACAACTGGTCGACCTCATTAGAAATAAAAACCCAAAAGATTAGATAGACAAACAAACAAACACATAAATGTGGAGAGAAGGGCAGTGCGGGCAGGAGCAAAGGTAAACAGCAGACAGACCTGAATCCTTATCTTTACAAGGTCGACCTCAGAACTTTGTTCAGTTTGTCTCGGTGACGGATAATGGAAGGAAGGGCAGGCAACTGGTCGTCTTCATTTAAATAAACAAAAAATAAGATAAACTCTCAGAAATAGATAAATATTAACAAAAAAATTGTAAAGTGGAGAATGCGAGAGCGCGCGAATGCACTCAAGCAAACACAAACAGCACAGCACGATGCGTATTTTTTTTTAAAATTGACAAAATAAATCAAAAATAAATCAAAAATAAAAATAAGTGGAAAAGGCGAGAGTGCGCGAGCACACAGGAGCAAAGACAAGCAGCGCAGCTTGATGCGTAGTAAAAAAAATAATAAATAGACAACTGGTCTACCTCATTAGAAAGAAAAACCCAAAAGATTAGATAGACAAACAAACAAACACATAAATGTGGAGAGAAGGGCAGTGCGGGCAGGAGCGAAGGTAAACAGCAGAGAGACCTGAATCCTTATCTTTACAAGGTCGACCTCAGAACTTTGTTCAGTTTGTCTCGGTGACGGATAATGGAAGGAAGTGCAGGCAACTTGTCGACTTCTTTTAAATAAACAAATAAAAAATAAGATAAACTCTCAGGAATAGATAAATAATAACAAAAAAATTGTAAAGTGGAGAAAGCGAGAGCGCGCGAATGCACTCAAGCAAACACAAACAGCACAGCACGATGCGTATTTTTTTTAAATTGACAAAATAAATCAAAAATAAATCAAAAATAAAAATAAGTGGGAAAGGCGAGAGTGCGCGAGCACACAGGAGCAAAGACAAGCAGCGCATCTTGATGCGTAGTAAAAAAAATAATAAATAGACAACTGGTCGACCTCATTAGAAATAAAAACCCAAAAGATTAGATAGACAAACAAACAAACACGTAAATGTGGAGAGAAGGGCAGTGCGCGCAGGAGCAAAGGTAAACAGCAGACAGACCTGAATCCTTATCTTTACAAGGTCGACCTCAGACCTTTGTTCAGTGTGTCTCGGTGACGGATAATGGAAGGAAGGGCAGGCAACTGGTCGACTTCATTTAAATAAACAAATAAAAAATAAGATAAACTCTCAGGAATAGATAAATAATAACAAAAAAATTGTAATGTGGAGAAAGCGAGAGCGCGCGAATGCACTCAAGCAAACACAAACAGCACAGCACGATGCGTATTTTTTTTTAAATTGACAAAATAAATCAAAAATAAATCAAAAATAAAAATAAGTGGAAAAGGCGAGAGTGCGCGAGCACACAGGAGCAAAGACAAGCAGCGCAGCTTGATGCGTAGTAAAAAAAATAATAAATAGACAACTGGTCGACCTCATTAGAAATAAAAACCCAAAAGATTAGATAGACAAACAAACAAACACATAAATGTGGAGAGAAGGGCAGTGCGGGCAGGAGCAAAGGTAAACAGCAGACAGACCTGAATCCTTATCTTTACAAGGTCGACCTCAGAACTTTGTTCAGTTTGTCTCGGTGACGGATAATGGAAGGAAGGGCAGGCAACTGGTCGTCTTCATTTAAATAAACAAAAAATAAGATAAACTCTCAGAAATAGATAAATATTAACAAAAAAATTGTAAAGTGGAGAATGCGAGAGCGCGCGAATGCACTCAAGCAAACACAAACAGCACAGCACGATGCGTATTTTTTTAAAATTGACAAAATAAATCAAAAATAAATCAAAAATAAAAATAAGTGGAAAAGGCGAGAGTGCGCGAGCACACAGGAGCAAAGACAAGCAGCGCAGCTTGATGCGTAGTAAAAAAAATAATAAATAGACAACTGGTCTACCTCATTAGAAAGAAAAACCCAAAAGATTAGATAGACAAACAAACAAACACATAAATGTGGAGAGAAGGGCAGTGCGGGCAGGAGCGAAGGTAAACAGCAGAGAGACCTGAATCCTTATCTTTACAAGGTCGACCTCAGAACTTTGTTCAGTTTGTCTCGGTGACGGATAATGGAAGGAAGTGCAGGCAACTTGTCGACTTCTTTTAAATAAACAAATAAAAAATAAGATAAACTCTCAGGAATAGATAAATAATAACAAAAAAATTGTAAAGTGGAGAAAGCGAGAGCGCGCGAATGCACTCAAGCAAACACAAACAGCACAGCACGATGCGTATTTTTTTTAAATTGACAAAATAAATCAAAAATAAATCAAAAATAAAAATAAGTGGAAAAGGCGAGAGTGCGCGAGCACACAGGAGCAAAGACAAGCAGCGCAGCTTGATGCGTAGTAAAAAAAATAATAAATAGACAACTGGTCGACCTCATTAGAAATAAAAACCCAAAAGATTAGATAGACAAACAAACAAACACATAAATGTGGAGAGAAGGGCAGTGCGCGCAGGAGCAAAGGTAAACAGCAGACAGACCTGAATCCTTATCTTTACAAGGTCGACCTCAGACCTTTGTTCAGTTTGTCTCGGTGACGGATAATGGAAGGAAGGGCAGTCAACTGGTCGACTTCAATTAAATAAACAAAAAATAAGATAAACTCTCAGGAATAGATAAATAATAACAAAAAAATTGTAAAGTGGAGAAAGCGAGAGCGCGCGAATGCACTCAAGCAAACACAAACAGCACAGCACGATGCGTATTTTTTTTAAATTGACAAAATAAATCAAAAATAAATCAAAAATAAAAATAAGTGGAAAAGGCGAGAGTGCGCGAGCACACAGGAGCAAAGACAAGCAGCGCAGCTTGATGCGTAGTAAAAAAAATAATAAATAGACAACTGGTCGACCTCATTAGAAATAAAAACCCAAAAGATTAGATAGACAAACAAACAAACACATAAATGTGGAGAGAAGGGCAGTGCGCGCAGGAGCAAAGGTAAACATCAGACAGACCTGAATCCTTATCTTTACAAGGTCGACCTCAGAACTTTGTTCAGTGTGTCTCGGTGACGGATAATGGAAGGAAGGGCAGGCAACTGGTCGACTTCATTTAAATAAACAAATAAAAAATAAGATAAACTCTCAGGAATAGATAAATAATAACAAAAAAATTGTAATGTGGAGAAAGCGAGAGCGCGCGAATGCACTCAAGCAAACACAAACAGCACAGCACGATGCGTATTTTTTTTTAAATTGACAAAATAAATCAAAAATAAATCAAAAATAAAAATAAGTGGAAAAGGCGAGAGTGCGCGAGCACACAGGAGCAAAGACAAGCAGCGCAGCTTGATGCGTAGTAAAAAAAATAATAAATAGACAACTGGTCGACCTCATTAGAAATAAAAACCCAAAAGATTAGATAGACAAACAAACAAACACATAAATGTGGAGAGAAGGGCAGTGCGGGCAGGAGCAAAGGTAAACAGCAGACAGACCTGAATCCTTATCTTTACAAGGTCGACCTCAGAACTTTGTTCAGTTTGTCTCGGTGACGGATAATGGAAGGAAGGGCAGGCAACTGGTCGTCTTCATTTAAATAAACAAAAAATAAGATAAACTCTCAGAAATAGATAAATATTAACAAAAAATTGTAAAGTGGAGAATGCGAGAGCGCGCGAATGCACTCAAGCAAACACAAACAGCACAGCACGATGCGTATTTTTTTTTAAAATTGACAAAATAAATCAAAAATAAATCAAAAATAAAAATAAGTGGAAAAGGCGAGAGTGCGCGAGCACACAGGAGCAAAGACAAGCAGCGCAGCTTGATGCGTAGTAAAAAAAATAATAAATAGACAACTGGTCGACCTCATTAGAAATAAAAACCCAAAAGATTAGATAGACAAACAAACAAACACATAAATGTGGAGAGAAGGGCAGTGCGGCAGGAGCAAAGGTAAACAGCAGACAGACCTGAATCCTTATCTTTACAAGGTCGACCTCAGAACTTTGTTCAGTTTGTCTCGGTGACGGATAATGGAAGGAAGGCAGGCAACTGGTCGACTTCATTTAAATAAACAAATAAAAAATAAGATAAACTCTCAGGAATAGATAAATAATAACAAAAAAATTGTAAAGTGGAGAAAGCGAGAGCGCGCGAATGCACTCAAGCAAACACAAACAGCACAGCACGATGCGTATTTTTTTTAAATTGACAAAATAAATCAAAAATAAATCAAAAATAAAAATAAGTGGAAAAGGCGAGAGTGCGCGAGCACACAGGAGCAAAGACAAGCAGCGCAGCTTGATGCGTAGTAAAAAAAATAATAAATAGACAACTGGTCGACCTCATTAGAAATAAAAACCCAAAAGATTAGATAGACAAACAAACAAACACATAAATGTGGAGAGAAGGGCAGTGCGGGCAGGAGCAAAGGTAAACAGCAGACAGACCTGAATCCTTATCTTTACAAGGTCGACCTCAGAACTTTGTTCAGTTTGTCTCGGTGACGGATAATGGAAGGAAGGGCAGGCAACTGGTCGACTTCATTTAAATAAACAAATAAAAAATAAGATAAACTCTCAGGAATAGATAAATAATAACAAAAAATTGTAAAGTGAGAAAGCGAGAGCGCGCGAATGCACTCAAGCAAACACAAACAGCACAGCACGATGCGTATTTTTTTTAAAAATTGACAAAATAAATCAAAAATAAATCAAAAATAAAAATAAGTGGAAAAGGCGAGAGTGCGCGAGCACACAGGAGCAAAGACAAGCAGCGCAGCTTGATGCGTAGTAAAAAAAATAATAAATAGACAACTGGTCTACCTCATTAGAAAGAAAAACCCAAAAGATTAGATAGACAAACAAACAAACACATAAATGTGGAGAGAAGGGCAGTGCGGCAGGAGCGAAGGTAAACAGCAGAGAGACCTGAATCCTTATCTTTACAAGGTCGACCTCAGAACTTTGTTCAGTTTGTCTCGGTGACGGATAATGGAAGGAAGTGCAGGCAACTTGTCGACTTCATTTAAATAAACAAATAAAAAATAAGATAAACTCTCAGGAATAGATAAATAATAACAAAAAAATTGTAAAGTAGAGAAAGCGAGAGCGCGCGAATGCACTCAAGCAAACACAAACAGTACAGCACGATGCGTATTTTTTTTAAAAATTGACAAAATAAATCAAAATTAAATCAAAAATAAAAATAAGTGGAAAAGGCGAGAGTGCGCGAGCACACAGGAGCAAAGACAAGCAGCGCAGCTTGATGCGTAGTAAAAAAAATAATAAATAGACAACTGGTCGACCTCATTAGAAATAAAAACCCAAAAGATTAGATAGACAAACAAACAAACACATAAATGTGGAGAGAAGGGCAGTGCACGCAGGAGCAAAGGTAAACAGCAGACAGACCTGAATCCTTATCTTTACAAGGTCGACCTCAGAACTTTGTTCAGTTTGTCTCGGTGACGGATAATGGAAGGAAGGGCAGGCAACTGGTCGACTTCATTTAAATAAACAAATAAAAAATAAGATAAACTCTCAGGAATAGATAAATAATAACAAAAAAATTGTAAAGTGGAGAAAGCGAGAGCGCGCGAATGCACTCAAGCAAACACAAACAGCACAGCACGATGCGTATTTTTTTTAAAATTGACAAAATAAATCAAAAATAAATCAAAAATAAAAATAAGTGGAAAAGGCGAGAGTGCGCGAGCACACAGGAGCAAAGACAAGCAGCGCAGCTTGATGCGTAGTAAAAAAAATAATAAATAGACAACTGGTCGACCTCATTAGAAATAAAAACCCAAAGATTAGATAGACAAACAAACAAACACATAAATGTGGAGAGAAGGGCAGTGCGGGCAGGAGCAAAGGTAAACAGCAGACAGACCTGAATCCTTATCTTTACAAGGTCGACCTCAGAACTTTGTTCAGTTTGTCTCGGTGACGGATAATGGAAGGAAGGGCAGGCAACTGGTCGACTTCATTTAAATAAACAAATAAAAAATAAGATAAACTCTCAGGAATAGATAAATAATAACAAAAAAATTGTAAAGTGGAGAAAGCGAGAGCGCGCGAATGCACTCAAGCAAACACAAACAGCACAGCACGATGCGTATTTTTTTAAATTGACAAAATAAATCAAAAATAAATCAAAAATAAAAATAAGTGGAAAAGGCGAGAGTGCGCGAGCACACAGGAGCAAAGACAAGCAGCGCAGCTTGATGCGTAGTAAAAAAAATAATAAATAGACAACTGGTCGACCTCATTAGAAATAAAAACCCAAAAGATTAGATAGACAAACAAACAAACACATAAATGTGGAGAGAAGGGCAGTGCGGGCAGGAGCAAAGGTAAACAGCAGACAGACCTGAATCCTTATCTTTACAAGGTCGACCTCAGAACTTTGTTCAGTTTGTCTCGGTGACGGATAATGGAAGGAAGGGCAGGCAACTGGTCGACTTCATTTAAATAAACAAATAAAAAATAAGATAAACTCTCAGGAATAGATAAATAATAACAAAAAAATTGTAAAGTGGAGAAAGCGAGAGCGCGCGAATGCACTCAAGCAAACACAAACAGCACAGCACGATGCGTTTTTTTTTAAATTGACAAAATAAATCAAAAATAAATCAAAAATAAAAATAAGTGGAAAGGCGAGAGTGCGCGAGCACACAGGAGCAAAGACAAGCAGCGCAGCTTGATGCGTAGTAAAAAAAATAATAAATAGACAACTGGTCGACCTCATTAGAAATAAAAACCCAAACGATTAGATAGACAAACAAACAAACACATAAATGTGGAGAGAAGGGCAGTGCGGGTAGGAGCAAAGGTAAACAGCAGACAGACCTGATTCCTTATCTTTACAAGGTCGACCTCAGAACTTTGTTCAGTTTGTCTCGGTGACGGATAATGGAAGGTAGGGCAGGCAAATGGTCGACTTCATTTAAATAAGCAAATAAAAAATAAGATAAACTCTCAGGAATAGATAAATAATAACAAAAAAATTGTAAAGTGTAGAAAGCGAGAGCGCGTGAATGCACTCAAGCAAACACAAACAGCACAGCACGATGCGTATTTTTTTTAAATTGACAAAATAAATCAAAATTAAATCAAAAATGAAAATAAGTGGAAAAGGCGAGAGTGCGCGAGCACACAGGAGCAAAGACAAGCAGCGCAGCTTGATGCGTAGTAAAAAAAATAATAAATAGACAACTGGTCGACCTCATTAGAAATAAAAACCCAAAAGATTAGATAGACAAACAAACAAACACTTAAATGTGGAGAGAAGGGCAGTGCGCGCAGGAGCAAATGTAAACAGCAGACAGACCTGAATCCTTATCTTTACAAGGTAGACCTCAGAACTTTGTTCAGTTTGTCTCGGTGACGGATAATGGAAGGAAGGGCAGGCAACTGGTCGACTTCATTTAAATAAACAAATAAAAAATAAGATAAACTCTCAGGAATAGAAAAATAATAACAAAAAAATTGTAAAGTAGAGAAAGCGAGAGCGCGCGAATGCACTCAAGCAAACACAAACAGCACAGCACGATGCGTATTTTTTTTAAAAGTTGACAAAATAAATCAAAAATAAAAATAAGTGGAAAAGGCGAGAGTGCGCGAGCACACAGGAGCAAAGACAAGCAGCGCATCTTGATGCGTAGTAAAAAAAATAATAAATAGACAACTGGTCGACCTCATTAGAAATAAAAACCCAAAAGATTAGATAGACAAACAAACAAACACATAAATGTGGAGAGAAGGCAGTGCGCGCAGGAGCAAAGGTAAACAGCAGACAGACCTGAATCCTTATCTTTACAAGGTCGACCTCAGAACTTTGTTCAGTTGGTCTCGGTGACGGATAATGGAAGGAAGGGCAGGCAACTGGTCGACTTCATTTAAATAAACAAATAAAAAATAAGATAAACTCTCAGGAATAGATTAATAATAACAAAAAAATTGTAATGTGGAGAAAGCGAGAGCGCGCGAATGCACTCAAGCAAACACAAACAGCACAGCACGATGCGTATTTTTTTTTAAATTGACAAAATAAATCAAAAATAAATCAAAAATAAAAATAAGTGGAAAACGCGAGAGTGCGCGAGCACACAGGAGCAAAGACAAGCAGCGCAGCTTGATGCGTAGTAAAAAAAATAATAAATAGACAACTGGTCGACCTCATTAGAAATAAAAACCCAAAAGATTAGATAGACAAACAAACAAACACATAAATGTGGAGAGAAGGGCAGTGCGGCAGGAGCAAAGGTAAACAGCAGACAGACCTGAATCCTTATCTTTACAAGGTCGACCTCATAACTTTGTTCAGTTTGTCTCGGTGACGGATAATGGAAGGAAGGGCAGGCAACTGGTCGACTTCATTTAAATAAACAAAAAATAAGATAAACTCTCAGAAATAGATAAATATTAACAAAAAAATTGTAAAGTGGAGAAAGCGAGAGCGCGCGAATGCACTCAAGCAAACACAAACAGCACAGCACGATGCGTATTTTTTTTAAAAATGACAAAATAAATCAAATATAAATCAAAAATAAAAATAAGTGGAAAAGGCGAGAGTGCGCGAGCACACAGGGGCAAAGACAAGCAGCGCAGCTTGATGCGTAGTAAAAAAAATAATAAATAGACAACTGGTCGACCTCATTAGAAATAAAAACCCAAAAGATTAGATAGACAAACAAACAAACACATAAATGTGGAGAGAAGGGCAGTGCGCGGAGGAGCAAAGGTAAACAGCAGACAGACCTGAATCCTTATCTTTACAAGGTCGACCTCAGACCTTTGTTCAGTTTGTCTCGGTGACGGATAATGGAAGGGAGGGCAGTCAACTGGTCGACTTCAATTAAATAAACAAATAAAAAATAAGATAAACTCTCAGGAATAGATAAATAATAACAAAAAATTGTAAAGTGGAGAAAGCGATAGCTCGCGAAAGCACTCAAGCAAACACAAACAGCACAGCACGATGCGTATTTTTTTTAAATTGACAAAATAAATAAAAAATAAATCAAAAATAAAAATAAGTGGAAAAGGCGAGAGTGCGCGAGCACACAGGGGCAAAGACAAGCAGCGCAGCTTGATGCGTAGTAAAAAAAATAATAAATAGACAACTGGTCGACCTCATTAGAAATAAAAACCCAAAAGATTAGATAGACAAACAAACAAACACATAAATGTGGAGAGAAGGGCAGTGCGCGCCGGAGCAAAGGTAAACAGCAGACAGACCTGAATCCTTATCTTTACAAGGTCGACCTCAGAACTTTGTTCAGTTGGTCTCGGTGACGGATAATGGAAGGAAGGGCAGGCAACTGGTCGACTTCATTTAAATAAACAAATAAAAAATAAGATAAACTCTCAGGAATAGATAAATAATAACAAAAAAATTGTAATGTGGAGAAAGCGAGAGCGCGCGAATGCACTCAAGCAAACACAAACAGCACAGCACGATGCGTATTTTTTTTAAATTGACAAAATAAATCAAAAATAAATCAAAAATAAAAATAAGTGGAAAACGCGAGAGTGCGCGAGCACACAGGAGCAAAGACAAGCAGCGCAGCTTGATGCGTAGTAAAAAAAATAATAAGTAGACAACTGGTCGACCTCATTAGAAATAAAAACCCAAAAGATTAGATAGACAAACAAACAAACACATAAATGTGGAGAGAAGGGCAGTGCGGGCAGGAGCGAAGGTAAACAGCAGACAGACCTGAATCCTTATCTTTACAAGGTCGACCTCATAACTTTGTTCAGTTTGTCTCGGTGACGGATAATGGAAGGAAGGGCAGGCAACTGGTCGACTTCATTTAAATAAACAAAAAATAAGATAAACTCTCAGAAATAGATAAATATTAACAAAAAAATTGTAAAGTGGAGAAAACGAGAGCGCGCGAATGCACTCAAGCAAACACAAACAGCACAGCACGATGCGTATTTTTTTTTAAAATTGACAAAATAAATCAAAAATAAATCAAAAATAAAAATAAGTGGAAAAGGCGAGAGTGCGCGAGCACACAGGGGCAAAGACAAGCAGCGCAGCTTGAAGCGTAGTAAAAAAAATAATAAATAGACAACTGGTCGACCTCATTAGAAATAAAAACCCAAAAGATTAGATAGACAAACAAACAAACACATAAATGTGGAGAGAAGGGCAGTGCGCGCAGGAGCAAAGTTAAACATCAGACAGACCTGAATCCTTATCTTTACAAGGTCGACCTCAGAACTTTGTTCAGTGTGTCTCGGTGACGGATAATGGAAGGAAGGGCAGGCAACTGGTCGACTTCATTTAAATAAACAAATAAAAAATAAGATAAACTCTCAGGAATAGATAAATAATAACAAAAAAATTGTAATGTGGAGAAAGCGAGAGCGCGCGAATGCACTCAAGCAAACACAAACAGCACAGCACGATGCGTATTTTTTTTTAAATTGACAAAATAAATCAAAAATAAATCAAAAATAAAAATAAGTGGAAAAGGCGAGAGTGCGCGAGCACACAGGAGCAAAGACAAGCAGCGCAGCTTGATGCGTAGTAAAAAAAATAATAAATAGACAACTGGTCGACCTCATTAGAAATAAAAACCCAAAAGATTAGATAGACAAACAAACAAACACATAAATGTGGAGAGAAGGGCAGTGCGGGCAGGAGCAAAGGTAAACAGCAGACAGACCTGAATCCTTATCTTTACAAGGTCGACCTCAGAACTTTGTTCAGTTTGTCTCGGTGACGGATAATGGAAGGAAGGGCAGGCAACTGGTCGTCTTCATTTAAATAAACAAAAAATAAGATAAACTCTCAGAAATAGATAAATATTAACAAAAAAATTGTAAAGTGGAGAAAGCGAGAGCGCGCGAATGCACTCAAGCAAACACAAACAGCACAGCACGATGCGTATTTTTTTTTAAAATTGACAAAATAAATCAAAAATAAATCAAAAATAAAAATAAGTGGAAAAGGCGAGAGTGCGCGAGCACACAGGAGCAAAGACAAGCAGCGCAGCTTGATGCGTAGTAAAAAAAATAATAAATAGACAACTGGTCGACCTCATTAGAAATAAAAACCCAAAAGATTAGATAGACAAACAAACAAACACATAAATGTGGAGAGAAGGGCAGTGCGCGCAGGAGCAAAGGTAAACAGCAGACAGACCTGAATCCTTATCTTTACAAGGTCGACCTCAGAACTTTGTTCAGTTTGTCTCGGTGACGGATAATGGAAGGAAGGGCAGGCAACTGGTCGACTTCATTTAAATAAACAAATAAAAAATAAGATAAACTCTCAGGAATAGATAAATAATAACAAAAAAATTGTAAAGTGGAGAAAGCGAGAGCGCGCGAATGCACTGAAGCATACACAAACAGCACAGCACGATGCGTATTTTTTTAAAAAATTGACAAAATAAATCAAAAATAAATCAAAAATAAAAATAAGTGGAAAAGGCGAGAGTGCGCGAGCACACAGGGGCAAAGACAAGCAGCGCAGCTTGATGCGTAGTAAAAAAAATAATAAATAGACAACTGGTCTACCTCATTAGAAGGAAAAACCCAAACGATTAGATAGACAAACAAACAAACACATAAATGTGGAGAGAAGGGCAGTGCGGGCAGGAGCAAAGGTAAACAGCAGACAGACCTGATTCCTTATCTTTACAAGGTCGACCTCAGAACTTTGTTCAGTTTGTCTCGGTGACGGATAATGGAAGGTAGGGCAGGCAAATGGTCGACTTCATTTAAATAAGCAAATAAAAAATAAGATAAACTCTCAGGAATAGATAAATAATAACAAAAAAATTGTAAAGTGTAGAAAGCGAGAGCGCGTGAATGCACTCAAGCAAACACAAACAGCACAGCACGATGCGTATTTTTTTAAATTGACAAAATAAATCAAAATTAAATCAAAAATGAAAATAAGTGGAAAAGGCGAGAGTGCGCGAGCACACAGGAGCAAAGACAAGCAGCGCAGCTTGATGCGTAGTAAAAAAAATAATAAATAGACAACTGGTCGACCTCATTAGAAATAAAAACCCAAAAGATTAGATAGACAAACAAACAAACACATAAATGTGGAGAGAAGGGCAGTGCGCGCAGGAGCAAATGTAAACAGCAGACAGACCTGAATCCTTATCTTTACAAGGTAGACCTCAGAACTTTGTTCAGTTTGTCTCGGTGACGGATAATGGAAGGAAGGGCAGGCAACTGGTCGACTTCATTTAAATAAACAAATAAAAAATAAGATAAACTCTCAGGAATAGATAAATAATAACAAAAAAATTGTAAAGTAGAGAAAGCGAGAGCGCGCGAATGCACTCAAGCAAACACAAACAGCACAGCACGATGCGTATTTTTTTTAAAAGTTGACAAAATAAATCAAAAATAAAAATAAGTGGAAAAGGCGAGAGTGCGCGAGCACACAGGAGCAAAGACAAGCAGCGCATCTTGATGCGTAGTAAAAAAAATAATAAATAGACAACTGGTCGACCTCATTAGAAATAAAAACCCAAAAGATTAGATAGACAAACAAACAAACACATAAATGTGGAGAGAAGGCAGTGCGCGCAGGAGCAAAGGTAAACAGCAGACAGACCTGAATCCTTATCTTTACAAGGTCGACCTCAGAACTTTGTTCAGTTGGTCTCGGTGACGGATAATGGAAGGAAGGGCAGGCAACTGGTCGACTTCATTTAAATAAACAAATAAAAAATAAGATAAATTCTCAGGAATAGATTAATAATAACAAAAAAATTGTAATGTGGAGAAAGCGAGAGCGCGCGAATGCACTCAAGCAAACACAAACAGCACAGCACGATGCGTATTTTTTTTAAATTGACAAAATAAATCAAAAATAAATCAAAAATAAAAATAAGTGGAAAACGCGAGAGTGCGCGAGCACACAGGAGCAAAGACAAGCAGCGCAGCTTGATGCGTAGTAAAAAAAATAATAAATAGACAACTGGTCGACCTCATTAGAAATAAAAACCCAAAAGATTAGATAGACAAACAAACAAACACATAAATGTGGAGAGAAGGGCAGTGCGGCAGGAGCAAAGGTAAACAGCAGACAGACCTGAATCCTTATCTTTACAAGGTCGACCTCATAACTTTGTTCAGTTTGTCTCGGTGACGGATAATGGAAGGAAGGGCAGGCAACTGGTCGACTTCATTTAAATAAACAAAAAATAAGATAAACTCTCAGAAATAGATAAATATTAACAAAAAAATTGTAAAGTGGAGAAAGCGAGAGCGCGCGAATGCACTCAAGCAAACACAAACAGCACAGCACGATGCGTATTTTTTTTTAAATTGACAAAATAAATCAAATATAAATCAAAAATAAAAATAAGTGGAAAAGGCGAGAGTGCGCGAGCACACAGGGGCAAAGACAAGCAGCGCAGCTTGATGCGTAGTAAAAAAAATAATAAATAGACAACTGGTCGACCTCATTAGAAATAAAAACCCAAAAGATTAGATAGACAAACAAACAAACACATAAATGTGGAGAGAAGGGCAGTGCGCGCAGGAGCAAAGGTAAACAGCAGACAGACCTGAATCCTTATCTTTACAAGGTCGACCTCAGACCTTTGTTCAGTTTGTCTCGGTGACGGATAATGGAAGGGAGGGCAGTCAACTGGTCGACTTCAATTAAATAAACAAATAAAAAATAAGATAAACTCTCAGGAATAGATAAATAATAACAAAAAATTGTAAAGTGGAGAAAGCGATAGCTCGCGAATGCACTCAAGCAAACACAAACAGCACAGCACGATGCGTATTTTTTTTAAATTGACAAAATAAATAAAAAATAAATCAAAAATAAAAATAAGTGGAAAAGGCGAGAGTGCGCGAGCACACAGGGGCAAAGACAAGCAGCGCAGCTTGATGCGTAGTAAAAAAAATAATAAATAGACAACTGGTCGACCTCATTAGAAATAAAAACCCAAAAGATTAGATAGACAAACAAACAAACACATAAATGTGGAGAGAAGGGCAGTGCGCGCCGGAGCAAAGGTAAACAGCAGACAGACCTGAATCCTTATCTTTACAAGGTCGACCTCAGAACTTTGTTCAGTTGGTCTCGGTGACGGATAATGGAAGGAAGGGCAGGCAACTGGTCGACTTCATTTAAATAAACAAATAAAAAATAAGATAAACTCTCAGGAATAGATAAATAATAACAAAAAAATTGTAATGTGGAGAAAGCGAGAGCGCGCGAATGCACTCAAGCAAACACAAACAGCACAGCACGATGCGTATTTTTTTTAAATTGACAAAATAAATCAAAAATAAATCAAAAATAAAAATAAGTGGAAAACGCGAGAGTGCGCGAGCACACAGGAGCAAAGACAAGCAGCGCAGCTTGATGCGTAGTAAAAAAAATAATAAGTAGACAACTGGTCGACCTCATTAGAAATAAAAACCCAAAAGATTAGATAGACAAACAAACAAACACATAAATGTGGAGAGAAGGGCAGTGCGGGCAGGAGCAAAGGTAAACAGCAGACAGACCTGAATCCTTATCTTTACAAGGTCGACCTCATAACTTTGTTCAGTTTGTCTCGGTGACGGATAATGGAAGGAAGGGCAGGCAACTGGTCGACTTCATTTAAATAAACAAAAAATAAGATAAACTCTCAGAAATAGATAAATATTAACAAAAAAATTGTAAAGTGGAGAAAGCGAGAGCGCGCGAATGCACTCAAGCAAACACAAACAGCACAGCACGATGCGTATTTTTTTTTAAAATTGACAAAATAAATCAAAAATAAATCAAAAATAAAAATAAGTGGAAAAGGCGAGAGTGCGCGAGCACACAGGGGCAAAGACAAGCAGCGCAGCTTGAAGCGTAGTAAAAAAAATAATAAATAGACAACTGGTCGACCTCATTAGAAATAAAAACCCAAAAGATTAGATAGACAAACAAACAAACACATAAATGTGGAGAGAAGGGCAGTGCGCGCAGGAGCAAAGTTAAACATCAGACAGACCTGAATCCTTATCTTTACAAGGTCGACCTCAGAACTTTGTTCAGTGTGTCTCGGTGACGGATAATGGAAGGAAGGGCAGGCAACTGGTCGACTTCATTTAAATAAACAAATAAAAAATAAGATAAACTCTCAGGAATAGATAAATAATAACAAAAAAATTGTAATGTGGAGAAAGCGAGAGCGCGCGAATGCACTCAAGCAAACACAAACAGCACAGCACGATGCGTATTTTTTTTTAAATTGACAAAATAAATCAAAAATAAATCAAAAATAAAAATAAGTGGAAAAGGCGAGAGTGCGCGAGCACACAGGAGCAAAGACAAGCAGCGCAGCTTGATGCGTAGTAAAAAAAATAATAAATAGACAACTGGTCGACCTCATTAGAAATAAAAACCCAAAAGATTAGATAGACAAACAAACAAACACATAAATGTGGAGAGAAGGGCAGTGCGGGCAGGAGCAAAGGTAAACAGCAGACAGACCTGAATCCTTATCTTTACAAGGTCGACCTCAGAACTTTGTTCAGTTTGTCTCGGTGACGGATAATGGAAGGAAGGGCAGGCAACTGGTCGTCTTCATTTAAATAAACAAAAAATAAGATAAACTCTCAGAAATAGATAAATATTAACAAAAAAATTGTAAAGTGGAGAAAGCGAGAGCGCGCGAATGCACTCAAGCAAACACAAACAGCACAGCACGATGCGTATTTTTTTTTAAAATTGACAAAATAAATAAAAAATAAATCAAAAATAAAAATAAGTGGAAAAGGCGAGAGTGCGCGAGCACACAGGAGCAAAGACAAGCAGCGCAGCTTGATGCGTAGTAAAAAAAATAATAAATAGACAACTGGTCGACCTCATTAGAAATAAAAACCCAAAAGATTAGATAGACAAACAAACAAACACATAAATGTGGAGAGAAGGGCAGTGCGCGCAGGAGCAAAGGTAAACAGCAGACAGATCTGAATCCTTATCTTTACAAGGTCGACCTCAGAACTTTGTTCAGTTTGTCTCGGTGACGGATAATGGAAGGAAGGGCAGGCAACTGGTCGACTTCATTTAAATAAACAAATAAAAAATAAGATAAACTCTCAGGAATAGATAAATAATAACAAAAAAATTGTAAAGTGGAGAAAGCGAGAGCGCGCGAATGCACTGAAGCATACACAAACAGCACAGCACGATGCGTATTTTTTTAAAAAATTGACAAAATAAATCAAAAATAAATCAAAAATAAAAATAAGTGGAAAAGGCGAGAGTGCGCGAGCACACAGGGGCAAAGACAAGCAGCGCAGCTTGATGCGTAGTAAAAAAAATAATAAATAGACAACTGGTCGACCTCATTAGAAATAAAAACCCAAAAGATTAGATAGACAAACAAACAAACACATAAATGTGGAGAGAAGGGCAGTGCGGGCAGGAGCAAAGTTAAACAGCAGACAGACCTGAATCCTTATCTTTACAAGGTCGACCTAAGAACTTTGTTCAGTTTGTCTCGGTGACAGATAATGGAAGGAAGGGCAGGCAACTGGTCGACTTCATTTAAATAAACAAATAAAAAATAAGATAAACTCTCAGGAATAGATAAATAATAACAAAAACATTGTAAAGTGGAGAAAGCGAGAGCGCGCGAATGCACTCAAGCAAACACAAACAGCACAGCACGATGCGTATTTTTTTAAAAAATTGACAAAATAAATCAAAAATAAATCAAAAATAAAAATAAGTGGAAAAGGCGAGAGTGCGCGAGCACACAGGGGCAAAGACAAGCAGCGCAGCTTGATGCGTAGTAAAAAAAATGATAAATAGACAACTGGTCGACCTCATTAGAAATAAAAACCCAAAAGATTAGATAGACAAACAAACAAACACATAAATGTGGAGAGAAGGGCAGTGCGGGCAGGAGCAAAGTTAAACAGCAGACAGACCTGAATCCTTATCTTTACAAGGTCGACCTAAGAACTTTGTTCAGTTTGTCTCGGTGACGGATAATGGAAGGAAGGGCAGGCAACTGGTCGACTTCATTTAAATAAACAAATAAAAAATAAGATAAACTCTCAGGAATAGATAAATAATAACAAAAACATTGTAAAGTGGAGAAAGCGAGAGCGCGCGAATGCACTGAAGCAAACACAAACAGCACAGCACGATGCGTATTTTTTTTAAAAATTAACAAAATAAATCAAAAATAAATCAAAAATAAAAATAAGTGGAAAAGGCGAGAGTGCGCGAGCACACAGGAGCAAAGACAAGCAGCGCAGCTTGATGCGTAGTAAAAAAAATAATAAGTAGACAACTGGTCGACCTCATTAGAAATAAAAACCCAAAAGTTTAGATAGACAAACAAACAAACACATAAATGTGGAGAGAAGGGCAGTGCGGGCAGGAGCAAAGGTAAACAGCAGACAGACCTGAATCCTTATCTTTACAAGGTCGACCTCAGAACTTTGTTCAGTTTGTCTCGGTGACGGATTATGGAAGGAAGGGCATGCAACTGGTCGACTTCATTTAAATAAACAAATAAAAATAAGATAAACTCTCAGGAATAGATAAATAATAACAAAAAAATTGTAAAGTGGAGAAAGCGAGAGCGCGCGAATGCACTCAAGCAAACACTGACAGCACAGCACGATGCGTATTTTTTTTAAAAATTGACAAAATAAAACAAAAATAAATCAAAAATAAAAATAAGTGGAAAAGGCGAGAGTGCGCGAGCACACAGGAGCAAAGACAAGCAGCGCAGCTTGATGCGTAGTAAAAAAAATAATAAATAGACAACTGGTCGACCTCATTAGAAATAAAAACCCAAAAGATTAGATAGACAAACAAACAAACACATAAATGTGGAGAGAAGGGCAGTGCACGCAGGAGCAAAGGTAAACAGCAGACAGACCTGAATCCTTATCTTTACAAGGTCGACCTCAGAACTTTGTTCAGTTTGTCTCGGTGACGGATAATGGAAGGAAGGGCAGGCAACTGGTCGACTTCATTTAAATAAACAAATAAAAAATAAGATAAACTCTCAGGAATAGATAAATAATAAAAAAAAATTGTAAAGTGGAGAAAGCGAGAGCCCGCGAATGCACTCAAGCAAACACAAACAGCACAGCACGATGCGTATTTTTTTTTAATTGACAAAATATATCAAAAATAAATCAAAAATAAAAATAAGTGGGAAAGGCGAGAGTGCGCGAGCACACAGGAGCAAAGACAAGCAGCCCAGCTTGATGCGTAGTAAAAAAAATAATAAATAGACAACTGGTCGACCTCATTAGAAATAAAAACCCAAAAGATTAGATAGACAAACAAACATACACATAAATGTGGAGAGAAGGGCAGTGCGCGCAGGAGCAAAGGTAAACAGCAGACAGACCTGAATCCTTATCTTTACAAGGTCGACCTCAGAACTTTGTTCAGTTTGTCTCGGTGACGGATAATGGAAGGAAGGGCAGGCAACTGGTCGACTTCATTTAAATAAACAAATAAAAAATAAGATAAACTCTCAGGAATAGATAAATAATAACAAAAAAAATTGTAAAGTGGAGAAAGCGAGAGCGCGCGAATGCACTCAAGCAAACACAAACAGCACAGTACGATGCGTTTTTTTTTAAATTGACAAAATAAATCAAAAATAAATCAAAAATAAAATAAGTGGAAAAGGCGAGAGTGTGCGAGCACACCGGAACAAAGACAAGCAGCGCAGCTTGATGCGTAGTAAAAAAAATAATAAATAGACAACTGTTCGACCTCATTAGAAATAAAAACCCAAAAGATTAGATAGACAAACAAACAAACACATAAATGTGGAGAGAAGGGCAGTGCGCGCCGGAGCAAAGGTAAACAGCAGACAGACCTGAATCCTTATCTTTACAAGGTCGACCTCAGAACTTTGTTCAGTTTGTCTCGGTGACGGATAATGGAAGGAAGGGCAGGCAACTGGTCGACTTCATTTAAATAAACAAATAAAAAATAAGATAAACTCTCAGGAATAGATAAATAATAACAAAAAAATTGTAAAGTGGAGAAAGCGAGAGCGAGCGAATGCACTCAAGCAAACACAAACAGCACAGCACGATGCGTATTTTTTTTTAATTGACAAAATAAATCAAAAATAAATCAAAAATAAAAATAAGTGGAAAAGGCGAGAGTGCGCGAGCACACAGGAGAAAAGACAAGCAGCGCAGCTTGATGCGTAGTAAAAAAAATAATAAATAGACAACTGGTCGACCTCATTAGAAATCAAAACCCAAAAGATTAGATAGACAAACAAACATACACATAAATGTGGAGAGAAGGGCAGTGCGCGCAGGAGCAAAGGTAAACAGCAGACAGACCTGATTCCTTATCTTTACAAGGTCGACCTCAGAACTTTGTTCAGTTTGTCTCGGTGACGGATAATGGAAGGGAGGGCAGGCAACTGGTCGACTTCATTTAAATAAACAAATGAAAAATAAGATAAACTCTCAGGAATAGATAAATAATAACAAAAAAATTGTAAAGTGGAGAAAGCGAGAGCGCGCGAATGCACTCAAGCAAACACAAACAGCACAGCACGATGCGAATTTTTTTTTTAAATTGACAAAATAAATCAAAAATAAATCAAAAATAAAAATAAGTGGAAAAGGCGAGAGTGCGCGAGCACACAGGAGCAAAGACAAGCAGCGCAGCTTGATGCGTAGTAAAAAAAATAATAAATAGACAACTGGTCGACCTCATTAGAAATAAAAACCCAAAAGATTAGATAGACAAACAAACAAACACATAAATGTGGAGAGAAGGGCAGTGCGCGCAGGAGCAAAGGTAAACAGCAGACAGACCTGAATCCTTATCTTTACAAGGTCGACCTCAGAACTTTGTTCAGTTTGTCTCGGTGACGGATAATGGAAGGAAGGGCATGCAACTGGTCGACTTCATTTAAATAAACAAATAAAAAATAAGATAAACTCTCAGGAATAGATAAATAAAAACAAAAAAATTGTAAAGTGGAGAAAGCGAGAGCGCGCGAATGCACTCAAGCAAACACAAACAGCACAGCACGATGCGTATTTTTTTTAAAAATTGACAAAATAAAACAAAAATAAATCAAAAATAAAAATAAGTGGAAAAGGCGAGAGTGCGCGAGCACACAGGAGCAAAGACAAGCAGCGCAGCTTGATGCGTAGTAAAAAAAATAATAAATAGACAACTGGTCGACCTCATTAGAAATAAAAACCCAAAAGATTAGATAGACAAACAAACAAACACATAAATGTGGATAGAAGGGCAGTGCACGCAGGAGCAAAGGTAAACAGCAGACAGACCTGAATCCTTATCTTTACAAGGTCGACCTCAGAACTTTGTTCAGTTTGTCTCGGTGACGGATAATGGAAGGAAGGGCAGGCAACTGGTCGACTTCATTTAAATAAACAAATAAAAAATAAGATAAACTCTCAGGAATAGATAAATAATAACAAAAAAATTGTAAAATGGAGAAAGCGAGAGCGCGCGAATGCACTCAAGCAAACACAAACAGCACAGCACGATGCGTATTTTTTTTTAAATTGACAAAATATATCAAAAATAAATCAAAAATAAAAATAAGTGGGAAAGGCGAGAGTGCGCGAGCACACAGGAGCAAAGACAAGCAGCACAGTTTGATGCGTAGTAAAAAAAATAATAAATAGACAACTGGTCGACCTCATTAGAAATAAAAACCCAAAAGATTAGATAGACAAACAAACATACACATAAATGTGGAGAGAAGGGCAGTGCGCGCAGGAGCAAAGGTAAACAGCAGACAGACCTGAATCCTTATCTTTACAAGGTCGACCTCAGAACTTTGTTCAGTTTGTCTCGGTGACGGATAATGGAAGGAAGGGCAGGCAACTGGTCGACTTCATTTAAATAAACAAATAAAAAATAAGATAAACTCTCAGGAATAGATAAATAATAACAAAAAAAAATTGTAAAGTGGAGAAAGCGAGAGCGCGCGAATGCACTCAAGCAAACACAAACAGCACAGCACGATGCGTTTTTTTTTAAATTGACAAAATAAATCAAAAATAAATCAAAAATAAAAATAAGTGGAAAAGGAGAGAGTACGCGAGCACACAAGAGCAAAGACAAGCAGCGCAGCTTGATGCGTAGTAAAAAAAATAATAAATAGACAACTGTTCGACCTCATAAGAAATAAAAACCCAAAAGATTAGATAGACAAACAAACAAACACATAAATGTGGAGAGAAGGGCAGTGCGCGCACGAGCAAAGGTAAACAGCAGACAATTCTGAATCCTTATCTTTACAAGGTCGACCTCAGAACTTTGTTCAGTTTGTCTTGGTGACGGATAATGGAAGGAAGGGCAGGCAACTGGTCGACTTCATTTAAATAAACAAATAAAAAATAAGATAAACTCTCAGGAATAGATAAATAATAACAAAAAAATTGTAAAGTGGAGAAAGCGAGAGCGCACGAATGCACTCAAGCAAACACAAACAGCACAGCACGATGCGTATTTTTTTTTAAATTGACAAAATAAATCAAAAATAAATCAAAAATAAAAATAAGTGGAAAAGGCGAGAGTGCGCGAGCACACAGGAGCAAAGACAAGCAGCGCAGCTTGATGCGTAGTAAAAAAAATAATAAATAGACAACTGTTCGACCTCATTAGAAATAAAAACCCAAAAGATTAGATAGACAAACAAACAAACACATAAATGTGGAGAGAAGGGCAGTGCGGGCAGGAGCAAAGGTAAACAGCAGACAGACCTGAATCCTTATCTTTAAAAGGTCGACCTCAGAACTTTGTTCAGTTTGTCTCAGTGACGGATAATGGAAGGAAGGGCAGGCAACTGGTCGACTTCGTTTAAATAAACAAATAAAAAATAAGATAAACTCTCAGGAATAGATAAATAATAACAAAATAATTGTAAAGTGGAGAAAGCGAGAGCGCGCGAATGCACTCAAGCAAACACAAACAGCACAGCACGATGCGTATTTTTTTTTAAATTGACAAAATAAATCAAAAATAAATCAAAAATAAAAATAAGTGGAAAAGGCGAGAGCGCGCGAGCACACAGGAGTAAAGACAAGCAGCGCAGCTTGATGCGTAGTAAAAAAAATAATAAATAGACAACTGGTCGACCTCATTAGAAATAAAAACCCAAAAGATTAGATAGACAAACAAACAAACACATAAATGTGGAGAGAAGGGCAGTGCGCGCAGGAGCAATGGTAAACAGCAGACAGACCTGAATCCTTATCTTTACAATGTCGACCTCAGAACTTTGTTCAGTTTGTCTCGGTGGCGGATAATGGAAGGAAGGGCAAGCAACTGGTCGACTTCATTTAAATAAACAAATAAAAAATAGGATAAACTCTCAGGAATAGATAAATAATAACAAAAACATTGTAAAGTGGAGAAAGCGAGAGCGCGCGAATGCACTCAAGCAAACACAAACAGCACAGCACGATGCGTATTTTTTTTAAAAATTAACAAAATAAATCAAAAATAAATCAAAAATAAAAATAAGTGGAAAAGGCGAGAGTGCGCGAGCACACAGGAGCAAAGACAAGCAGCGCAGCTTGATGCGTAGTAAAAAAAATAATAAGTAGACAACTGGTCGACCTCATTAGAAATAAAAACCCAAAAGTTTAGATAGACAAACAAACACATAAATGTGGAGAGAAGGGCAGTGCGGGCAGGAGCAAAGGTAAACAGCAGACAGACCTGAATCCTTATCTTTACAAGGTCGACCTCAGAACTTTGTTCAGTTTGTCTCGGTGACGGATAATGGAAGGAAGGGCATGCAACTGGTCGACTTCATTTAAATAAACAAATAAAAAATAAGATAAACTCTCAGGAATAGATAAATAATAACAAAAAAATTGTAAAGTGGAGAAAGCGAGAGCGCGCGAATGCACTCAAGCAAACACAAACAGCACAGCACGATGCGTATTTTTTTTAAAAATTGACAAAATAAAACAAAAATAAATCAAAAATAAAAATAAGTGGAAAAGGCGAGAGTGCGCGAGCACACAGGAGCAAAGACAAGCAGCGCAGCTTGATGCGTAGTAAAAAAAATAATAAATAGACAACTGGTCGACCTCATTAGAAATAAAAACCCAAAAGATTAGATAGACAAACAAACAAACACATAAATGTGGAGAGAAGGGCAGTGCACGCAGGAGCAAAGGTAAACAGCAGACAGACCTGAATCCTTATCTTTACAAGGTCGACCTCAGAACTTTGTTCAGTTTGTCTCGGTGACAGATAATGGAAGGAAGGGCAGGCAACTGGTCGACTTCATTTAAATAAACAAATAAAAAATAAGATAAACTCTCAGGAATAGATAAATAATAACAAAAAAATTGTAAAGTGGAGAAAGCGAGAGCGCGCGAATGCACTCAAGCAAACACAAACAGCACAGCACGATGCGTATTTTTTTTAAATTGACAAAATATATCAAAAATAAATCAAAAATAAAAATAAGTGGGAAAGGCGAGAGTGCGCGAGCACACAGGAGCAAAGACAAGCAGCCCAGCTTGATGCGTAGTAAAAAAAATAATAAATAGACAACTGGTCGACCTCATTAGAAATAAAAACCCAAAAGATTAGATAGACAAACAAACATACACATAAATGTGGAGAGAAGGGCAGTGCGCGCAGGAGCAAAGGTAAACAGCAGACAGACCTGAATCCTTATCTTTACAAGGTCGACCTCAGAACTTTGTTCAGTTTGTCTCGGTGACGGATAATGGAAGGAAGGGCAGGCAACTGGTCGACTTCATTTAAATAAACAAATAAAAAATAAGATAAACTCTCAGGAATAGATAAATAATAACAAAAAAAATTGTAAAGTGGAGAAAGCGAGAGCGCGCGAATGCACTCAAGCAAACACAAACCGCACAGCACGATGCGTTTTTTTTAAATTGACAAAATAAATCAAAAATAAATCAAAAATAAAAATAAGTGGAAAAGGAGAGAGTGCGCGAGCACACAAGAGCAAAGACAAGCAGCGCAGCTTGATGCGTAGTAAAAAAAATAATAAATAGACAACTGTTCGACCTCATTAGAAATAAAAACCCAAAAGATTAGATAGACAAACAAACAAACACATAAATGTGGAGAGAAGGGCAGTGCGCGCAGGAGCAAAGGTAAACAGCAGACAGATCTGAATCCTTATCTTTACAAGGTCGACCTCAGAACTTTGTTCAGTTTGTCTCGGTGACGGATAATGGAAGGAAGGGCAGGCAACTGGTCGACTTCATTTAAATAAACAAATAAAAAATAAGATAAACTCTCAGGAATAGATAAATAATAACAAAACATTGTAAAGTGGAGAAAGAGAGAGCGCACGAATGCACTCAAGCAAACACAAACAGCACAGCACGATGCGTATTTTTTTAAATTGACAAAATAAATCAAAAATAAATCAAAAATAAAAATAAGTGGAAAAGGCGAGAGTGCGCGAGCACACAGCAGCAAAGACAAGCAGCGCAGCTTGATGCGTAGTAAAAAAAATAATAAATAGACAACTGGTCGACCTCATTAGAAATAAAAACCCAAAAGATTAGATAGACAAACAAACAAACACATAAATGTGGAGAGAAGGGCAGTGCGGGCAGGAGGAAACGTAAACAGCAGACAGACCTGAATCCTTATCTTTACAAGGTCGACCTCAGAACTTTGTTCAGTTTGTCTCAGTGACGGATAATGGAAGGAAGGGCAGGCAACTGGTCGACTTCGTTTAAATAAACAAATAAAAAATAAGATAAACTCTCAGGAATAGATAAATAATAACAAAAAAATTGTAAAGTGGAGAAAGCGAGAGCGCGCGAATGCACTCAAGCAAACACAAACAGCACAGCACGATGCGTATTTTTTTTTTAAATTGACAAAATAAATCAAAATTAAATCAAAAATAAAAATAAGTGGAAAAGGCGAGAGTGCGCGAGCACACAGGAGCAAAGACAAGCAGCGCAGCTTGATGCGTAGTAAAATAAATAATAAATAGACAACTGTTCGACCTCATTAGAAATAAAAACCCAAAAGATTAGATAGACAAACAAACAAACACATAAATGTGGAGAGAAGGGCAGTGCGCGCAGGAGCAAAGGTAAACAGCAGACAATTCTGAATCCTTATCTTTACAAGGTCGACCTCAGAACTTTGTTCAGTTTGTCTCGGTGACGGATAATGGAAGGAAGGGCAGGCAACTGGTCGACTTCATTTAAATAAACAAATAAAAAATAAGATAAACTCTCAGGAATAGATAAATAATAACAAAAAATTGTAAAGTGGAGAAAGCGAGAGCGCACAAATGCACTCAAGCAAACACAAACAGCACAGCACGATGCGTATTTTTTTTTAAATTGACAAAATAATTAAAAAATAAATCAAAAATAAAAATAAGTGGAAAAGGCGAGAGTGCGCGAGCACACAGGAGCAAAGACAAGCAGCGCAGCTTGATGCGTAGTAAAAAAAATAATAAATAGACAACTGTTCGAACTCATTAGAAATAAAAACCCAACAGATTAGATAGACAAACAAACAAACACATAAATGTGGAGAGAAGGGCAGTGCGGGCAGGAGCAAAGGTAAACAGAAGACAGACCTGAATCCTTATCTTTACAATGTCGACCTCAGAACTTTGTTCAGTTTATCTCGGTGGCGGATAATGGAAGGAAGGGCAAGCAACTGGTCGACTTCATTTAAATAAACAAATAAAAAATAAGATAAACTCTCAGGAATAGATAAATAATAACAAAAACATTGTAAAGTGGAGAAAGCGAGAGCGCGCGAATGCACTCAAGCAAACACAAACAGCACAGCACGATGCGTATTTTTTTTAAAAATTAACAAAATAAATCAAAAATAAATCAAAAATAAAAATAAGTGGAAAAGGCGAGAGTGCGCTAGCACACAGGAGCAAAGACAAGCAGCGCAGCTTGATGCGTAGTAAAAAAAATAATAAGTAGACAACTGGTCGACCTCATTAGAAATAAAAACCCAAAAGTTTAGATAGACAAACAAACAAACACATAAATGTGGAGAGAAGGGCAGTGCGGGCAGGAGCAAAGGTAAACAGCAGACAGACCTGAATTCTTATCTTTAAAAGGTCGACCTCAGAACTTTGTTCAGTTTGTCTCAGTGACGGATAATGGAAGGAAGGGCAGGCAACTGGTCGACTTCATTTAAATAAACAAATAAAAAATAAGATAAACTCTCAGGAATAGATAAATAATAACAAAAAAATTGTAAAGTGGAGAAAGAGAGAGCGCGCGAATGCACTCAAGCAAACACAAACAGCACAGCACGATGCGTATTTTTTTTTAAATTGACAAAATAAGTCAAAAATAAATCTAAAATAAAAATAAGTGGAAAAGGCGAGAGTGCGCGAGCACACAGGAGCAAGTACAAGCAGCGCAGCTTGATGCGTAGTAAAAAAAATAATAAATAGACAACTGGTAGACCTCATTAGAAATAAAAACCCAAAAGATTAGATAGACAAACAAACAAACACATAAATGTGGAGAGAAGGGCAGTGCGCGCAGGAGCAAAGGTAAACAGCAGACAGACCTGAATCATTATCTTTACAATGTCGACCTCAGAACTTTGTTCAGTTTGTCTCGGTGACGGATAATGGAAGGAAGGGCAGGCAACTGGTGGACTTCATTTAAATAAACAAATAAAAAATAAGATAAATTCTCAGGAATAGATAAATAATAACAAAAAAATTGTAAAGTGGAGAAAGCGAGAGCGCGCGAATGCACTCAAGCAAACACAAACAGCACAGCACGATGCGTATTTTTTTTTAAAATTGACAAAATAAATCAAAAATAAATGAAAAATAAAAATAAGTGGAAAAGGCGAGAGTGCGCGAGCACACAGGAGCAAAGACAAGCAGCGCAGCTTGATGCGTAGTAAAATAAATAATAAATAGACAACTGGTCGACCTCATTAGAAATAAAAACCCAAAAGATTACATAGACAAAAAAACAAACACATAAATGTGGAGAGAAGGGCAGTGCGCGCAGGAGCAAAGGTAAACAGCAGACAGACCTGAATCCTTATCTTTACAAGGTCGACCTCAGAACTTTGTTCAGTTTGTCTCGCTGACGGATAATGGAAGGAAGGGCAGGCAACTGGTCATCTTCATTTAAATAAACAAATAAAAAATAAGATAAACTCTCAGTAATAGATAAATAATAACAAAAAAATTGTAAAGTGGAGAAATCGAGATCGCGCGAATGCACTCAAGCAAACACAAACAGCACAGCACGATGCGTATTTTTTTTAAATTGACAAAATAAATCAAAAATAAATCAAAAATAAAAATAAGTGGAAAAGGCGAGAGTGCGCGAGCACACAGGAGCAAAGACAAGCAGCGCAGCTTGATGCGTAGTAAAAAAAAATAATAAATAGACAACTGGTCGACCTCATTAGAAATAAAAACCCAAACGATTAGATAGACAAACAAACAAACACATAAATGTGGAGAGAAGTGCATTGCGCGCAGGAGCAAAGGTAAACAGCAGACAGACCTCCATCCTTATCTTTACAAGGTCGACCTCAGAACTTTGTTCAGTTTGTCTCAGTGACGGATAATGGAAGGAAGGGCAGGCAACTGGTAGACTTCATTTAAATAAACAAATGAAAAATAAGATAAACTCTCAGGAATAGATAAATAATAAAAAAAATTGTAAAGTGGAGAAAGCAAGAGCGCGCGAATGCACTCAAGCATACAGAAACAGCACAGCACGATGCGTATTTTTTTTTAAATTGACAAAATAAATCAAAAATAAATCAAAAATAAAAATAAGTGGAAAAGGCGAGAGTGCGCGAGCACACAGGAGCAAAGACAAGCAGCGCAGCTTGATGCGTAGTAAAAAAAATAATAAATAGACAACTGGTCGACCTCATTAGAAATAAAAACCCAAAAGGTTAGATACACAAAAAAACAAACACATAAATGTGGAGAGAAGGGCAGTGCGGGCAGGAGCAAATGTAAACAGCAGACAGACCTGAATCCTTATCTTTACAAGGTCGACCTCAGAACTTTGTTCAGTTTGTCTCGGTGACGGATAATGGAAGGAAGGGCAGGCAACTGGTCGACTTCATTTAAATAAACAAATAAAAAATAAGATAAACTCTCAGGAATAGATAAATAATAACAAAAAAATTGTAAAGTGGAGAAAGCGAGAGCGTGCGAATGCACTCAAGCAAACACAAACAGCACAGCACGATGCGTATTTTTTTTTAAATTGACAAAATAAATCAAAAATAAATCAAAAATAAAAATAAGTGGAAAAGGCGAGAGTGCGCGAGCACACAGGAGCAAAGAGAAGCAGCGCAGCTTGATGCGTAGTAAAATAAATAATAAATAGACAACTGGTCGACCTCATTAGAAATAAAACCCCAAAAGATTAGATAGATAAACAAACAAACACATAAATGTGGAGAGAAGGGCAGTGCGCGCAGGAGCAAAGGTAAACAGCAGACAGACCTGAATCCTTATCTTTACAAGGTCGACCTCAGAACTTTGTTCAGTTTGTCTCGGTGACGGATAATGGAAGGAAGGGCAGGCAACTGGTCGACTTCATTTAAATAAACAAATAAAAAATGAAATAAACTCTCAGGAATAGATAAATAATAACAAAACAATTGTAAAGTGGAGAAAGCGAGAGCGCGAATGCACTCAAGCAAACACAAACAGCACAGCACGATGCGTATTTTTTTTGAAATTGACAAAATAAATCAAAAATAAATCAAAAATAAAAATAAGTGGAAAAGGCGAGAGTGCGCTAGCACACAGGAGCAAAGACAAGCAGCGCAGCTTGATGCGTAGTAAAAAAAATAATAAATAGACAACTGGTCGACCTCATTAGAAATAAAAACCCAAAAGATTAGATAGACAAACAAACAAACACATAAATGTGGAGAGAAGGGCAGTGCGGGCAGGAGCAAAGGTAAACAGCAGACAGACCTGAATACTTATCTTTACAAGGTCGACCTCAGAACTTTGTTCAGTTTGTCTCGGTGACGTATAATGGAAGGAAGTGCAGGCAACTAGTCGACTTCATTTAAATAAACAAATAAAAAATAAGATAAACTCTCAGGAATAGATAAATAATAACAAAAATTGTAAAGTGGAGAAAGCGAGAGCGCGCAAATGCACTCAAGCAAACACAAACAGCACATCACGATGCGTATTTTTTTTTAAATTGAGAAAAAAAATCAAAAATTAATGAAAAATAAAAATAAGTGGAAAAGGCGAGAGTGCGCGAGCACACAGGAGCAAAGACAAGCAGCGCAGCTTGATGCGTAGTAAAAAAATAATAAATAGACAACTGGTCGACCTCATTAGAAATAAAAACCCAAAAGATTAGATAGACAAACAAACAAACACATAAATGTGGAGAGAAGGGCAGTGCGCACAGGAGCAAAGGTAAACAGCAGACAGACCTGAATCCTTATCTTTACAAGGTCGACCTCAGAACTTTGTTCAGTTTGTCTCGGTGACGGATAATGGAAGGAAGGGCAGGCAACTGGTCGACTTCATTTAAATAAACAAATAAAAAATAAGATAAACTCTCAGGAATAGATAAATAATAACAAAAAAATTGTAAAGTGGAGAAAGCGAGAGCGCGCGAATGCACTCAAGGAAACACAAACAGCACAGCACGATGCGTAATTTTTTTTAAAATTGACAAAATAAATCAAAAATAAATCAAAAATAAAAATAAGTGGAAAAGGCGAGAGTGCGCGAGCACACAGGAGCAAAGACAAGCAGCGCAGCTTGATGCGTAGTAAAAAAAATAATAAATAGACAACTGGTCGACCTCATTAGAAATAAAAACCCAAAAGATTAGATAGACAAACAAACAAACACATAAATGTGGAGAGAAGGGCAGTGCGCGCAGGAGCAAAGGTAAACAGCAGACAGACCTGAATCCTTATCTTTACAAGGTCGACCTCAGAACTTTGTTCAGTTTGTCTCGGTGACGGATAATGGAAGGAAGGGCAGGCAACTGGTCGACTTCATTTAAATAAACAAATAAAAAATAAGATAAACTCTCAGGAATAGATAAATAATAACAAAAAAATTGTAAAGTGGAGAAAGCGAGAGCGCGCGAATGCACTCAAGCAAACACAAACAGCACAGCACGATGCGTATATTTTTTTTAAAATTGACAAAATAAATCAAAAATAAATCAAAAATAAAAATAAGTGGAAAAGGCGAGAGTGCGCGAGCACACAGGAGCAAAGACAAGCAGCGCAGCTTGATGCGTAGTAAAAAAAATAATAAATAGACAACTGGTCGACCTCATTAGAAATAAAAACCCAAAAGATTAGATAGACAAAGAAACAAACACATAAATACGGAAAGAAGGGCAGTGCGCGCAGGAGCAAAGGTAAACAGCAGACAGACCTGAATCCTTATCTTCACAAGGTCGACCTCAAAATTTCGTTCAGTTTGTCTTGGTGACGGAAAGTGGAAGGGAGGGCAGGCAACTGGTCGACTTCATTTAAGTAAACAAATAAAAAATAAGATAAACTCTCAGGAATAGATAAAAAATAACAAAAAAATTGTAAAGTGGAGAAAGCGAGAGCGCGCGAATGCACTCAAGCAAACACAAACAGCACAGCACGATGCGAATTTTTTTTTAAAATTGACAAAATATATCAAAATAAATCAAAAATAAAAATAAGTGGAAAAGGCGAGAGTGCGCGAGCACACAGGAGCAAAGACAAGCAGCGCAGCTTGATGCGTAGTAAAAAAAATAATAAATAGACAACTGGTCGACCTCATTAGAAATAAAAACCCAAAAGATTAGATAGACAAACAAACAAACACATAAATGTGGAGAGAAGGGCAGTGCGCGCAGGAGCAAAGGTAAACAGCAGACAGACCTGAATCCTTATCTTTACAAGGTCGACCTCAGAACTTTGTTCAGTTTGTTTTGGTGATGGATAATGGAAGGAAGGGCAGGCAACTGGTCGACTTCATTTAAATAAACAAATAAAAAAGATAAACTCTCAGGAATAGATATATAATAACAAAAAAATTGTAAAGTGGAGAAAGCGAGAGCGCGCGAATGCACTCAAGCAAACACAAACAGCACAGCACGATGCGTATTTTTTTTTAAATTGACAAAATAAATCAAAAATAAATCAAAAATAAAAATAAGTGGAAAAGGCGAGAGTGCGCGAGCACACAGGAGCAAAGACAAGCATCGCAGCTTGATGCGTAGTAAAAAAAATAATAAATAGACAACTGGTCGACCTCATTAGAAATAAAAACCCAAAAGATTAGATAGACAAACAAACAAACACATAAATGTGGAGAGAAGGGCAGTGCGCGCAGGAGCAAAGGTAAACAGCAGACAGACCTGAATCCTTATCTTTACAAGGTCGACCTCAGAACTTTGTTCAGATTGTTTCGGTGATGGATAATGGAAGGAAGGGCAGGCAACTGGTCGACTTCATTTAAATAAACAAATAAAAAATAAGATAAACTCTCAGGAATAGATAAATAATAACAAAAAAATTGTAAAGTGGAGAAAGCGAGAGCGCGCGAATGCACTTAAGCAAACACAAACAGCACAGCACGATGCGTATTTTTTTTAAAAATTGACAAAATAAATCAAAAATAAATCAAAAATAAAAATAAGTGGTAAAGGCGAGAGTGCGCGAGCACACAGGAGCAAAGACACGCAGCGCAGCTTGATGCGTAGTAAAAAAAATAATAAATAGACAACTGGTCGACCTCATTAGAAATAAAAACCCAAAAGATTAGATAGACAAACAAACAAACACATAAATGTGGAGAGAAGGGCAGTGCGCGCAGGAGCAATGGTAAACAGCAGACAGACCTGAATCCTTATCTTCACAAGGTCGACCTCAGAATTTCGTTCAGTTTGTCTTGGTGACGGATAATGGAAGGGAGGGCAGGCAACTGGTCGACTTCATTTAAGTAAACAAATAAAAAATAAGATAAACTCTCAGGAATAGATAAATAATAACAAAAAAATTGTAAAGTGGAGAAAGCGAGAGCGCGCGAATGCACTCAAGCAAACACAAACAGCACAGCACGATGCGAATTTTTTTTAAATTGACAAAATAAATCAAAAATAAATCAAAAATAAAAATAAGTGGAAAAGGCGAGAGTGCGCGAGCACACAGGAGCAAAGACAAGCATCGCAGCTTGATGTGTAGTAAAAAAAATAATAAATAGACAACTGGTCGACCTCATTAGAAATAAAAACCCAAAAGATTATATAGACAAACAAACAAACATAAATGTGGAGAGAAGGGCAGTGCGCGCAGGAGCAAAGGTAAACAGCAGACAGACCTGAATCCTTATCTTTACAAGGTCGACCTCAGAACTTTGTTCAGATTGTTTCGGTGACGGATAATGGAAGGAAGGCAGGCAACTGGTCGACTTCATTTAAATAAACAAATAAAAAATGAGATAAACTCTCAGGAATAGATAAATAATAACAAAACAATTGTAAAGTGGAGAAAGCGAGAGCGCGAATGCACTCAAGCAAACACAAACAGCACAGCACGATGCGTATTTTTTTTGAAATTGACAAAATAAATCAAAAATAAATCAAAAATAAAAATAAGTGGAAAAGGCGAGAGTGCGCTAGCACACAGGAGCAAAGACAAGCAGCGCAGCTTGATGCGTAGTAAAAAAAATAATAAATAGACAACTGGTCGACCTCATTAGAAATAAAAACCCAAAAGATTAGATAGACAAACAAACAAACACATAAATGTGGAGAGAAGGGCAGTGCGCGCAGGAGCAAAGGTAAACAGCAGACAGACCTGAATCCTTATCTTTACAAGGTCGACCTCAGAACTTTGTTCAGTTTGTCTCGGTGACGGATAATGGAAGGAAGGCAGGCAACTGGTCGACTTCATTTAAATAAACAAATAAAAAATAAGATAAACTCTCAGGAATAGATAAATAATAACAAAAAAATTGTAAAGTGGAGAAAGCGAGAGCGCGCGAATGCACTCAAGCAAACACAAACAGCACAGCACGATGCGTATTTTTTTTTAAATTGACAAAATAAATCAAAAATAATCAAAAATAAAAATAAGTGGAAAAGGCGAGAGTGCGCGAGCACACAGGAGCAAAGACAAGCAGCGCAGCTTGATGCGTAGTAAAAAAAAATAATAAATAGACAACTGGTCGACCTCATTAGAAATAAAAACCCAAAAGATTAGATAGACAAACAAACAAACACATAAATGTGGAGAGAAGGGCAGTGCGCGCAGGAGCAAAGGTAAACAGCAGACAGACCTGAATCCTTATCTTTACAAGGTCGACCTCAGAACTTTGTTCAGTTTGTCTCGTGATGGATAATGGAAGGAAGGGCAGGCAACTGGTCGACTTCATTTAAATAAACAAATAAAAAATAAGATAAACTCTCAGGAATAGATAAATAATAACAAAAAAATTGTAAAGTGGAGAAAGCGAGAGCGCGCGAATGCACTCAAGCAAACACAAACAGCACAGCACGATGCGTATTTTTTTTGAAATTGACAAAATAAATCAAAAATAAATCAAAAATAAAAATAAGTGGAAAAGGCGAGAGTGCGCGAGCACACAGGAGCAAAGACAAGCATCGCAGCTTGATGCGTAGTAAAAAAAATAATAAATAGACAACTGGTCGACCTCATTAGAAATAAAAACCCAAAAGATTAGATAGACAAACAAACAAACACATAAATGTGGAGAGAAGGGCAGTGCGCGCAGGAGCAAAGGTAAACAGCAGACAGACCTGAATCCTTATCTTTACAAGGTCGACCTCAGAACTTTGTTCAGATTGTTTCGGTGACGGATAATGGAAGGAAGGGCAGGCAACTGGTCGACTTCATTTAAATAAACAAATAAAAAATAAGATAAACTCTCAGGAATAGATAAATAATAACAAAAAAATTGTAAAGTGGAGAAAGCGAGAGCGCGCGAATGCACTCAAGCAAACACAAACAGCACAGCACGATGCGTATTTTTTTTAAATTGACAAAATAAATCAAAAATAAATCAAAAATAAAAATAAGTGGAAAAGGCGAGAGTGCGCGAGCACACAGGAGCAAAGACAAGCAGCGCAGCTTGATGCGTAGTAAAAAAAATAATAAATAGACAACTGGTCGACCTCATTAGAAATAAAAACCCAAAAGATTAGATAGACAAACAAACAAACACATAAATGTGGAGAGAAGGGCAGTGCGCGCAGGAGCAAAGGTAAACAGCAGACAGACCTGAATCCTTATCTTTACAAGGTCGACCTCAGAATTTGTTCAGTTTGTCTTCGGTGACGGATAATGGAAGGAAGGGCAGGCAACTGGTCGACTTCATTTAAATAAACAAATAAAAAATAAGATAAACTCTCAGGAATAGATAAATAATAACAAAAAATTGTAAAGTGGAGAAAGCGAGAGCGCGCGAATGCACTCAAGCAAACACAAACAGCACAGCACGATGCGTATTTTTTTTTAAAATTGACAAAATAATCAAAAATAAATCAAAAATAAAAATAAGTGGAAAAGGCGAGAGTGCGCGAGCACACAGGAGCAAAGACAAGCAGCGCAGCTTGATGCGTAGTAAAAAAAATAATAAATAGACAACTGGTCGACCTCATTAGAAATAAAAACCCAAAAGATTAGATAGACAAACAAACAAACACATAAATGTGGAGAGAAGGGCAGTGCGCGCAGGAGCAAAGGTAAACAGCAGACAGACCTGAATCCTTATCTTTACAAGGTCGACCTCAGAACTTTGTTCAGTTTGTCTCGGTGATGGATAATGGAAGGAAGGGCAGGCAACTGGTCGACTTCATTTAAATAAACAAATAAAAAAGATAAACTCTCAGGAATAGATAAATAATAACAAAAAAATTGTAAAGTGGAGAAAGCGAGAGCGCGCGAATGCACTCAAGCAAACACAAACAGCACAGCACGATGCGTATTTTTTTTAAATTGACAAAATAAATCAAAAATAAATCAAAAATAAAAATAAGTGGAAAAGGCGAGAGTGCGCGAGCACACAGGAGCAAAGACAAGCAGCGCAGCTTGATGCGTAGTAAAAAAAATAATAAATAGACAACTGGTCGACCTCATTAGAAATAAAAACCCAAAAGATTAGATAGACAAACAAACAAACACATAAATGTGGAGAGAAGGGCAGTGCGCGCAGGAGCAAAGGTAAACAGCAGACAGACCTGAATCCTTATCTTTACAAGGTCGACCTCAGAACTTTGTTCAGTTTGTCTTGGTGACGGATAATGGAAGGAAGGGCAGGCAACTGGTCGACTTCATTTAAATAAACAAATAAAAAATAAGATAAACTCTCAGGAATAGATAAATAATAACAAAAAAATTGTAAAGTGGAGAAAGCGAGAGCGCGCGAATGCACTCAAGCAAACACAAACAGCACAGCACGATGCGTTTTTTTTTAAAATTGACAAAATAAATCAAAAATAAATCAAAAATAAAAATAAGTGGAAAAGGCGAGAGTGCGCGAGCACACAGGAGCAAAGACAAGCATCGCAGCTTGATGCGTAGTAAAAAAAATAATAAATAGACAACTGGTCGACCTCATTAGAAATAAAAACCCAAAAGATTAGATAGACAAACAAACAAACACATAAATGTGGAGAGAAGGGCAGTGCGCCCAGGAGCAAAGGTAAACAGCAGACAGACCTGAATCCTTATCTTTACAAGGTCGACCTCAGAACTTTGTTCAGTTTGTTTCGGTGACGGATAATGGAAGGAAGGGCAGGCAACTGGTCGACTTCATTTAAATAAACAAATAAAAAATAAGATAAACTCTCAGGAATAGATAAATAATAACAAAAAAATTGTAAAGTGGAGAAAGCGAGAGCGCGCGAATGCACTCAAGCAAACACAAACAGCACAGCACGATGCGTATTTTTTTAAAAATTGACAAAATAAATCAAAAATAAATCAAAAATAAAAATAAGTGGAAAAGGCGAGAGTGCGCGAGCACACAGGAGCAAAGACAAGCAGCGCAGCTTGATGCGTAGTAAAAAAAATAATAAATAGACAACTGGTCGACCTCATTAGAAATAAAAACCCAAAAGATTAGATAGACAAACAAACAAACACATAAATGTGAGAGAAGGGCAGTGCGCGCAGGAGCAAAGGTAAACAGCAGACAGACCTGAATCCTTATCTTTACAAGGTCGACCTCAGAACTTTGTTCAGTTTGTCTCGGTGACGGATAATGGAAGGAAGGGCAGGCAACTGGTCGACTTCATTTAAATAAACAAATAAAAAATAAGATAAACTCTCAGGAATAGATAAATAATAACAAAAAAATTGTAAAGTGGAGAAAGCGAGAGCGCGCGAATGCACTCAAGCAAACACAAACAGCACAGCACGATGCGTATTTTTTTTTAAATTGACAAAATAAATCAAAAATAAATCAAAAATAAAAATAAGTGGAAAAGGCGAGAGTGCGCGAGCACACAGGAGCAAAGACAAGCAGCGCAGCTTGATGCGTAGTAAAAAAAATAATAAATAGACAACTGGTCGACCTCATTAGAAATAAAAACCCAAAAGATTAGATAGACAAACAAACAAACACATAAATGTGGAGAGAAGGGCAGTGCGCGCAGGAGCAAAGGTAAACAGCAGACAGACCTGAATCCTTATCTTTACAAGGTCGACCTCAGAACTTTGTTCAGTTTGTCTCGGTGACGGATAATGGAAGGAAGGGCAGGCAACTGGTCGACTTCATTTAAATAAACAAATAAAAAATAAGATAAACTCTCAGGAATAGATAAATAATAACAAAAAAATTGTAAAGTGGAGAAAGCGAGAGCGCGCGAATGCACTCAAGCAAACACAAACAGCACAGCACGATGCGTATTTTTTTTTAAAATTGACAAAATAAATCAAAAATAAATCAAAAATAAAAATAAGTGGAAAAGGCGAGAGTGCGCGAGCACACAGGAGCAAAGACAAGCAGCGCAGCTTGATGCGTAGTAAAAAAAATAATAAATAGACAACTGGTCGACCTCATTAGAAATAAAAACCCAAAAGATTAGATAGACAAACAAACAAACACATAAATGTGGAGAGAAGGGCAGTGGCGCAGGAGCAAAGGTAAACAGCAGACAGACCTGAATCCTTATCTTTACAAGGTCGACCTCAGAACTTTGTTCAGTTTGTCTCGGTGACGGATAATGGAAGGAAGGGCAGGCAACTGGTCGACTTCATTTAAATAAACAAATAAAAAATAAGATAAACTCTCAGGAATAGATAAATAATAACAAAAAAATTGTAAAGTGGAGAAAGCGAGAGCGCGCGAATGCACTCAAGCAAACACAAACAGCACAGCACGATGCGTATTTTTTTTAAAATTGACAAAATAAATCAAAAATAAATCAAAAATAAAAATAAGTGGAAAAGGCGAGAGTGCGCGAGCACACAGGAGCAAAGACAAGCAGCGCAGCTTGATGCGTAGTAAAAAAAATAATAAATAGACAACTGGTCGACCTCATTAGAAATAAAAACCCAAAAGATTAGATAGACAAACAAACAAACACATAAATGTGGAGAGAAGGGCAGTGCGCCCAGGAGCAAAGGTAAACAGCAGACAGACCTGAATCCTTATCTTTACAAGGTCGACCTCAGAACTTTGTTCAGTTTGTCTCGGTGACGGATAATGGAAGGAAGGGCAGGCAACTGGTCGACTTCATTTAAATAAACAAATAAAAAATAAGATAAACTCTCAGGAATAGATAAATAATAACAAAAAAATTGTAAAGTGGAGAAAGCGAGAGCGCGCGAATGCACTAAGCAAACACAAACAGCACAGCACGATGCGTATTTTTTTTTAAAAATTGACAAAATAAATCAAAAATAAATCAAAAATAAAAATAAGTGGAAAAGGCGACAGTGCGCGAGCACACAGGAGCAAAGACAAGCAGCGCAGCTTGATGCGTAGTAAAAAAAAATAATAAATAGACAACTGGTCGACCTCATTAGAAATAAAAACCCAAAAGATTAGATAGACAAACAAACAAACACATAAATGTGGAGAGAAGGGCAGTGCGCGCAGGAGCAAAGGTAAACAGCAGAACAGACCTGAATCCTTATCTTTACAAGGTCGACCTCAGAACTTTGTTCAGTTTGTCTCGGTGACGGATAATGGAAGGAAGGGCAGGCAACTGGTCGACTTCATTTAAATAAACAAATAAAAAATAAGATAAACTCTCAGGAATAGATAAATAATAACAAAAAAATTGTAAAGTGGAGAAAGCGAGAGCGCGCGAATGCACTCAAGCAAACACAAACAGCACAGCACGATGCGTATTTTTTTTAAATTGACAAAATAAATCAAAAATAAATCAAAAATAAAAATAAGTGGAAAAGGCGAGAGTGCGCGAGCACACAGGAGCAAAGACAAGCAGCGCAGCTTGATGCGTAGTAAAAAAAATAATAAATAGACAACTGGTCGACCTCATTAGAAATAAAAACCCAAAAGATTAGATAGACAAACAAACAAACACATAAATGTGGAGAGAAGGGCAGTGCGGGCAGGAGCAAAGGTAAACAGCAGACAGACCTGAATCCTTATCTTTACAAGGTCGACCTCAGAACTTTGTTCAGTTTGTCTCGGTGACGGATAATGGAAGGAAGGGCAGGCAACTGGTCGACTTCATTTAAATAAACAAATAAAAAATAAGATAAACTCTCAGGAATAGATAAATAATAACAAAAAAATTGTAAAGTGGAGAAAGCGAGAGCGCGCGAATGCACTCAAGCAAACACAAACAGCACAGCACGATGCGTATTTTTTTAAAATTGACAAAATAAATCAAAAATAAATCAAAAATAAAAATAAGTGGAAAAGGCGAGAGTGCGCGAGCACACAGGAGCAAAGACAAGCAGCGCAGCTTGATGCGTAGTAAAAAAAATAATAAATAGACAACTGGTCGACCTCATTAGAAATAAAAACCCAAAAGATTAGATAGACAAACAAACAAACACATAAATGTGGAGAGAAGGGCAGTGCGCGCAGGAGCAAAGGTAAACAGCAGACAGACCTGAATCCTTATCTTTACAAGGTCGACCTCAGAACTTTGTTCAGTTTGTCTCGGTGACGGATAATGGAAGGAAGGGCAGGCAACTGGTCGACTTCATTTAAATAAACAAATAAAAATAAGATAAACTCTCAGGAATAGATAAATAATAACAAAAAATTGTAAAGTGGAGAAAGCAAGAGCGCGCGAATGCACTCAAGCAAACACAAACAGCACAGCACGATGCGTATTTTTTTTTAAATTGACAAAATAAATCAAAAATAAATCAAAAATAAAAATAAGTGGAAAAGGCGAGAGTGCGCGAGCACACAGGAGCAAAGACAAGCAGCGCAGCTTGATGCGTAGTAAAAAAAATAATAAATAGACAACTGGTCGACCTCATTAGAAATAAAAACCCAAAAGATTAGATAGACAAACAAACAAACACATAAATGTGGAGAGAAGGGCAGTGCGCGCAGGAGCAAAGGTAAACAGCAGACAGACCTGAATCCTTTATCTTACAAGGTCGACCTCAGAATTTGTTCAGTTTGTCTGGTGACGGATAATGGAAGGAAGGGCAGGCAACTGGTCGACTTCATTTAAATAAACAAATAAAAAATAAGATAAACTCTCAGGAATAGATAAATAATAACAAAAAAATTGTAAAGTGGAGAAAGCGAGAGCGCGCGAATGCACTCAAGCAAACACAAACAGCACAGCACGATGCGTATTTTTTTTAAATTGACAAAATAAATCAAAAATAAATCAAAAATAAAAATAAGTGGAAAAGGCGAGAGTGCGCGAGCACACAGGAGCAAAGACAAGCAGCGCAGCTTGATGCGTAGTAAAAAAAATAATAAATAGACAACTGGTCGACCTCATTAGAAATAAAAACCCAAAAGATTAGATAGACAAACAAACAAACACATAAATGTGGAGAGAAGGGCAGTGCGCGCAGGAGCAAAGGTAAACAGCAGACAGACCTGAATCCTTATCTTTACAAGGTCGACCTCAGAACATTGTTCAGTTTGTCTCGGTGACGGATAATGGAAGGAAGGGCAGGCAACTGGTCGACTTCATTTAAATAAACAAATAAAAAATAAGATAAACTCTCAGGAATAGATAAATAATAACAAAAAAATTGTAAAGTGGAGAAAGCGAGAGCGCGCGAATGCACTCAAGCAAACACAAACAGCACAGCACGATGCGTATTTTTTTAAAAATTGACAAAATAAATCAAAAATAAATCAAAAATAAAAATAAGTGGAAAAGGCGAGAGTGCGCGAGCACACAGGAGCAAAGACAAGCAGCGCAGCTTGATGCGTAGTAAAAAAAATAATAAATAGACAACTGGTCGACCTCATTAGAAATAAAAACCCAAAAGATTAGATAGACAAACAAACAAACACATAAATGTGGAGAGAAGGGCAGTGCGCGCAGGAGCAAAGGTAAACAGCAGACAGACCTGAATCCTTATCTTACAAGGTCGACCTCAGAACTTTGTTCAGTATGTCTCGGTGACGGATAATGGAAGGAAGGGCAGGCAACTGGTCGACTTCATTTAAATAAACAAATAAAAAATAAGATAAACTCTCAGGAATAGATAAATAATAACAAAAAAATTGTAAAGTGGAGAAAGCGAGAGCGCGCGAATGCACTCAAGCAAACACAAACAGCACAGCACGATGCGAATTTTTTTTTAAATTGACAAAATAAATCAAAATAAATCAAAAATAAAAATAAGTGGAAAAGGCGAGAGTGCGCGAGCACACAGGAGCAAAGACAAGCAGCGCAGCTTGATGCGTAGTAAAAAAAATAATAAATAGACAACTGGTCGACCTCATTAGAAATAAAAACCCAAAAGATTAGATAGACAAACAAACAAACAAACACATAAATGTGGAGAGAAGGGCAGTGCGCGCAGGAGCAAAGGTAAACAGCAGACAGACCTGAATCCTTATCTTTACAAGGTCGACCTCAGAACTTTGTTCAGTTTGTCTCGGTGACGGATAATGGAAGGAAGGGCAGGCAACTGGTCGACTTCATTTAAATAAACAAATAAAAAATAAGATAAACTCTCAGGAATAGATAAATAATAACAAAAACATTGTAAAGTGGAGAAAGCAAGAGCGCGCGAATGCACTCAAGCAAACACAAACAGAACAGCATGATGCGTATTTTTTTTTAAATTGACAAAATAAATCAAAAATAAATCAAAAATAAAAATAAGAGGAAAAGGCGAGAGTGCGTGAGCACACAGGAGCAAAGACAAGCAGCGCAGCTTGATGCGTAGTAAAAAAAAATAATAAATAGACAACTGGTCGACCTCATTAGAAATAAAAACCCAAAAGATTAGATAGACAAACAAACACATAAATGTGGAGAGAAGGGCAGTGCGCGCAGGAGCAAAGGTAAACAGCAGACAGACCTGAATCCTTATCTTTACAAGGTCGACCTCAGAACTTTGTTCAGTTTGTCTCGGTGACGGATAATGGAAGGAAGGGCAGGCAACTGGTCGACTTCATTTAAATAAACAAATAAAAAATAAGATAAACTCTCAGGAATAGATAAATAATAACAAAAAAATTGTAAAGTGGAGAAAGCGAGAGCGCGCGAATGCACTCAAGCAAACACAAACAGCACAGCACGATGCGTTTTTTTTTTTTAAATTGACAAAATAAATCAAAAATAAATCAAAAATAAAAATAAGTGGAAAAGGCGAGAGTGCGCGAGCACACAGGAGCAAAGACAAGCAGCGCAGCTTGATGCGTAGTAAAAAAAATAATAAATAGACAACTGGTCGACCTCATTAGAAATAAAAACCCAAAAGATTAGATAGACAAACAAACAAACACATAAATGTGGAGAGAAGGGCAGTGCGCGCAGGAGCAAAGGTAAACAGCAGACAGACCTGAATCCTTATCTTTACAAGGTCGACCTCAGAACTTTGTTCAGTTTGTTTCGGTGATGGATAATGGAAGGAAGGGCAGGCAACTGGTCGACTTCATTTAAATAAACAAATAAAAAATAAGATAAACTCTCAGGAATAGATAAATAATAACAAAAACATTGTAAAGTGGAGAAAGCGAGAGCGCGCGAATGCACTCAAGCAAACACAAACAGCACAGCACGATGCGTATTTTTTTTAAAAATTGACAAAATAAATCAAAAATAAATCAAAAATAAAAATAAGTGGAAAAGGCGAGAGTGCGCGAGCACACAGGAGCAAAGACAAGCAGCGCAGCTTGATGCGTAGTAAAAAAAATAATAAATAGACAACTGGTCGACCTCATTAGAAATAAAAACCCAAAAGATTAGATAGACAAACAAACAAACACATAAATGTGGAGAGAAGGGCAGTGCGCGCAGGAGCAAAGGTAAACAGCAGACAGACCTGAATCCTTATCTTTACAAGGTCGACCTCAGAACTTTGTTCAGTTTGTCTCGGTGACGGATAATGGAAGGGAGGGCAGGCAACTGGTCGACTTCATTGAATAAACAAATAAAAAATAAGATAAACTCTCAGGAATAGATAAATAATAACAAAAAAATTGTAAAGTGGAGAAAGCGAGAGCGCGCGAATGCACTGAAGCAAACACAAACAGCACAGCACGATGCGTATTTTTTTTTAAATTGACAAAATAAATCAAAAATAAATCAAAAATAAAAATAAGTGGAAAAGGCGAGAGTGCGCGAGCACACAGGAGCAAAGACAAGCAGCGCAGCTTGATGCGTAGTAAAAAAATAATAAATAGACAACTGGTCGACCTCATTAGAAATAAAAACCCAAAAGATTAGATAGACAAACAAACACATAAATGTGGAGAGAAGGGCAGTGCGCGCAGGAGCAAAGGTAAACAGCAGACAGACCTGAATCCTTGTCTTTACAAGGTCGACCTCAGAACTTTGTTCA